>NC_138655.1:20541837-20786837 GCF_964273445.1 Streptopelia decaocto
GGAGCAGCAGCTTGTGTAGCACATGGAAGTATAGAGAAGAGTTATTCTGAAGATTTATGAGAAGGAATATGTTTTTAGAGTACTGTGGGATGTGACACTGCTTTTGATAGAAGAATCGGATAGATTAAAAGAGATACATATGAGAGAAAAAGCAGAAAAAAAGAAATGTAAAGTGGAAAATTGTCAGGTTATGGCACAGTGTTCTTATAGCAAGAAATAAAGCAAACCTGGGAGAGGTGACTGAGAAAGACGGAGCAGAAATTGGAATATCTGGAGCAGGTACTCCTTTTTAAAACTTCAGTTTATATGAAGCCTAGCATAGCAGAATCTTGATTCGCCTATGGACAATGAAGTAGTACAAACAAATACATAAAAAGCAAAAGATTAAAATCAACATCTTCTTCAGGAAGAGAATGAGCTATAGAAAGAACTGAGAATTGCACAAATGAAAAAATCGCAGTGATAATAATGTGGGTCAGACATTGCTGATTCAAAAGTCAGACAAATTATATAGTGAACATACGAGTATTCACTGGTATCCTATGTATTACCCATATATGGAAAAGCAGCTATGAAATATACTCACGTTTTATGGGGATGGACAACCTAGTAGTGCCTTCTGCCTGGCAGTAACAGTCCCTGTACTGGCTACAGGGGTTTAGTTGCTGAATTTCTTGTGTAATCTTTAGTGATATAACATTATTAGAACCTTTTAACTTTAAAGGTGATTTGGTTTCAGCTGTTGGACTAGTAGTATTTAACCAGTGATCCAATCAATCAAATAACCTGAAAAAGCATTGAAAGGGCTGAAAAAAATCACACTATACTAACTCCTTTACAATAAACATTCTAGTTTTGGGGCTTTAAAAAAAAAAAAAAAACCAAAATAAATAGTTAATATGAAGAAAAAATACATTCACAATTATGTGTCTACATATATATTTTCTAACAGTTCAGGAGGGATAAAAACCACTGACTAAAATTAAGGAGGTCTTAAGGTACTTAGTACTTCAGAGTAAAATTTCTTAAAATTATCTCTGAAACACAGGGAAATATTGTTTATGTAATTTATATGTTTTTTGAAGGGAGACAGACCAAAGGTATATGCAGTTACTTTTACCAGTGAGTATACAGCTACAGATAACTAAATAAGTTTTTATGTACACACAGAGACAGTCTTGATATTTGCATGTACATACACTCATATGTATGTGTATGTATATGCATATAGAATTTTGCACATACTCACACATATTTGAATAACTAAATGCCTGCTGAAATTATGGTGCCACATTTGCCTTTTCCAGCAGAATATTATGTCATGTATGATTCGACCTTTTAATGTGAGATCTGCTCTGGTATTCTGAATTTTAAACAGCAGACCATGTAAAACCTCATTAGAAATCCTAGTTTAACTTTTGGATTCCTGCAGTAAACAGAGATGTATGCACATTTGCTCTGCTTCATCTGATATAATGGACTCTGTGACTTTGTCTTGTTCCCATGAACTTTAATTTTTAAATCTCAGTCACATGCAAAAACTTAGTTAGAGATCCTGGACCTTTGCCCTCTACACCTAAAGAAGGTGCTGACAACACAGAAAAGCCTTAAAGCTTCAAGAAGATGAAATTTCAGGTTGTTTAAAAATGACTTTCGATGGATCTAAAGCACATAGGCTGTTTCTATTAATGTGAAATATTTTTATTTGACCTATGAACAGTACAGAAAGACAAGCATCACTATAGCAGCCCTGTTTGGTTTTTTTTCTTCTAAGTCATTTAACAGCTGGTTTTAAAACTGCTCCACTTCTTCCTTGGCATCTAAACTGTACTGTTTCTGCAGAAGGTACCACAGGCTTTTGCTTTTGTGAGGGAAATCCTGGGCAAAAAGTGGTGAGAAAGATGTAGCTTGCACTCCAGCAGTGACAGAGGGAAAGGCTAAGTAGTAATTTTTAATTGCGACCTGCTCCTTTAATCCCTTGCTATACTACTGCCTATGCCCAATATTGTTAAGAAATGGAACATTTTTTAATTCTGGTGAATCTTATTTTTACATATTACTCTTCTCCTGTAAATGGACTAGGAAATAGTTAGTAATACTAGTACTTCCTGGTGTTGAGAGGCAGCCTGCTTCCCGCCACGAGAAAGAAAATCTTAACAAAGTGTTACAGATGTTCTTCAAATGATTTAATAAATACAATAATATCTTCTAAGTAAATTAGGCAAATATGACATTCGAATTCTCACAGCCTTGATAATTAAAAGCAAGACCACCAGCTGACTTCTTCTTTTTAAAAGCACAACTTGATCCGTACGAGGAACGCAACCTTCTATAATAGCGTTTCCCCTCAAAAAGTTAAGAACCTACCTGTTGATCCTGAGGCAAATTCCAGTAGTGGTCCAATATTCATCAGAAACTTTAATTAATTCTGCTTCCCTTTGGGCATCTTACTTTCACCACAGTGGGGGAAAAAAAAAACCAAACAAAAAAACCCCAAATAAAACCTACCCAACCTGTGATCATTAAAATCAGTGTAAAACTAGGACGATGCTTAAACTGGAAGACCTGGAGTTTGACATGCTTTTATCATTTTTTTTTTTCCTAAAGTGCCATCCAATTAGTACATAGGGACTGGGATGTGTCTCAGTGTGCATCCACTGCCAATTTACTTTATAATTTAAAGAACTTAACCCTCCCTCTAGCATCTTCCTTTTACTCTTGTGTAGTTTCATTGTTTTCAGAGGACTGATATGCCCATGAAGTGAATGAGAAGTCATATTTGATCCAGCAGAATTAGAATATGAGTAGAAAAATTCACACTGAAAGTTAAGCAGGAAAAATCAAAGGAAAAATTACTTCCTAATATGTCAGAATACATTTAATGCATACCCTAAAATAAAAATAATTAAAAAAAAAAATGTTCCAAGGGTTATGGCACAAGCCAACACTTTCAGAGAAAAGGCTCAATTTCCATCTGTGCTGCTGTTACCTTGTATGATCTTGCCCAAATCATGTTGGATCAGATTTGTAAAGCTACCAGACCCCTTAGTGCTGGGCTGAATTTTCAGACATGTGCACGTTATAGTTGGGACGCCAGAAACCCTTAAGGTTGTGTTAGGAACATACCTGACTGCACATTTCTCATCTTTATTTCTCTGGATCTCAATACTTTAAAGTGTTTAAATTTTGCAGTATAAGTCATATTGCAGAGGGTTGCTGTGACGACATCAGAAACACCGAGGTACACAGACATAAGAGAAAACAAGACCATATAAAATAAATATGGTGCAAACTAGAAAGGGTGCTTGATATACCTTACTTCAGTTATGAGCCTTAAAACCAAGAATGAACTGTGATGCTTATATTACACAACCTTCTGTAAATCAGCTGATTTTCCAGGAACATAAATCAACAGAGCATTTGGCTGCAAAATTATTCTTTATAATCCAAGAGGCATCAATATAAAAACTCTCAAGGACAGGAAGAGTTGGGGTTTAGTCCTCAGTCTGTGCAATTCCTTTTCTAGCTCTGAGCATATTTTGACTGCAATCTTTCCAGCCCTGGTCCTGTCTTACAGGGCTCATCATTTGCTAAACGTGCTATTCCAGGACATAACCTTTCCTAGTGTTAGGCAGAAGAAACACACTTAGATGACAATTTATACTTGTACTGCTATCCCCTGTGTGTGCTCTGATACAGTCAATGCAGGCAACCTGGAAGAGAAAAATGTGAAGGAAGAAAAGCATTTATATTTTTGGTTCTACAGTTACTGCTGAGATGAGGTATATACTTACCTGCTAAGAGATCTACTCATCACTAGCATTTTGCCCCAATAGCCATGTTTTTGAGTTTTAGAACTCTAAATTAGTACTCAATAATTAGTAGAATATTTGAAGCTGGACAATTTCCTGAAAATTTCCTTGGATGGTATGGCAAAAAGGTAGCTAACATATTTGTGTCCAATGTGTTTGTAATGCAAAGGTACAGAACAGTGTGTAGGGCTGCTCTGCAAAAGCAATCATTGCTGTCAGGAAAGAGAAGAGGTAATTGATAAAGCTCTGTTCTGCAAATGGGAGTTTCGCTATAGGCTTTAAATATTAATCGCAGGTTCCAATATTATAAATATATATGACTGCTTTCTTTGCAGAGAGTGCAAATTATTTAGGGACAAATGGAGTTACAGCCTACTGCTGACTGTCTGTGCCCCCTGACTCCTATTTGCAGACTCTGAAGTAGAAAGAATTCCCTTTGTGTTTTCCTGGCTGCCTAGAGTTGCAGGGAAAACAAGCCCCGTGCCTTGAGTCCTCTCTGACATCTCAACATTGTTCTTTTTTCACAATTATTGAAATGCATCATAGCCCTGACAAATCTTTTATTCCTCATTCATAAGTATTTGCAGTTTACTTGGACAGTAATTTCTGGCCCACAGCATCACTAAATGTTCCATTTTCTTGGTTTTTAAAACCTGAGGCATAGGTACCCTGTTAAGTGCTATAATCTGATTGCCCATTCCCATAGCACAAGGAGGGCCCATGGCCAGGGCAATTCAAAACTTCTACAACTCTGTCCTCTCATGTAGCCAGTAAGCTTAAAATACATACAGAAATAAAAGCAATAACGACAACTGATTCAAAGCCTTATTTAAAATTCATCCATCCACATCTCTGATAAAACGATTTCTACCATTTTGTCCGCAGTGTAGCCACCACAAGGCTGCAGGTGAGGTGCAGCAGTGCTTTGATCACCGGCTCTATCAGCTTCCTGCTGCAGCTGTCACTTGCATAAATGAAGAAAGGACCAGAAGATGCAAAGCCCTTCATTCCTTCTTCTGCATCAACACTCAGGCCAGCTCTTGAATTCCCTTCCTATGTTTGTACTGGGACAGCATTTGAGGTTTATGTTAATACATTTTACCTGATGCCTAAGGAAGGGTGAGTTATAATGGTTCAGCTGACAAGTGGTAGCTACATTGTGTTTGACTGCTCAGACTGGGATGATTTAATGCACCTCCCATGAAGAAGACAGAGAGGAGACAATGGCACAGGTCAGCTCTTTTCAGACAGGACAGAAACTAGAAAGCCCAGGAAACCCTTATGCCACAACTACTTGCTCCGTAGGGATCTCAGTTTCACTAGTAATACAAAAGCCTATGGAACTGCAGATGACTTTCCTGATAGTACTGCTTTATAGTATGAAGCTTTCAATTTTAAAAACAGCAACCAGAAATGAGGTCACTAAAATTCACTAATGTCTGGAAAGTATGAAACACAAATATTTGAACAGGACCAACGATTCCAACCTGAAATGATTAACAGTTTTATTTCCTCTTATGTTCAAAGAAAACACAACTGGCTCAGGGGAAGATGTTTCATTTTTCTTAAATTGCAGTGGCTTATTGTTGACATAAAGTGTTTTGGTTGTTATAACAACTTTTTAACTGTCATAACTAAAGGTGTAATATATAAATTTTTAACAATATTCACAGTTCCCAGAAGTACTAGCTTGCTAGTAGAGTTTTGGACAATGTTAATTATGCATTTTTTAAATAACTTCACTGTATCTTTACTGCAAAGAATGATCCCATTATTTCATTGAGAAGTTCACATACGTTAGGGACTTTCTTATGTGCCATCAAGCAGAGCAAGACCTAAACTGCCATACTCTGCTTGAACACAGATATCCTTGGACCCCCTTGTGCTGCTGCATGAAAACATGCTGCAACCTCCAGGCTACCTATGCAAAAAATGGCAGCACATTCACTACCCGTTTCAGCTGTAATTTTAACTGAACTAACTTCTGTCCTGTTAAATTAGGAATGGCCAGCACACACCTAGTAAATCAGGGACTATGGATGCTGTGGATGCTTTTTTTCAGGGCATAACCAGTACCTGGGTAATGAGGAAGACTCTCAGAAGAGTCATGACGTTCACTAGACATACTCAGTTGTGTAATTTTATGTTGTAGTGGCCTGCATTGGAGACAGGCATTCCCAAAGTCAGCAACACTCGACTGGCTGGGTGCCCACTTCCACCTAGGCAGCACTTTGGGCTTCTTGCTGAGGTCTTGTGGACTTGATATAATGTCACTTTTGGAAATATGTTTTAAAATAAAATTATACAGCTGACACATAAATCTGCTAAGTTCATGAACATATGAAAAAAGGTTCTTCAAAGCTAGGCTGGTGGGTGCACGATGTAAGTCAGGGCTGTGAAAGCCCGTCTTGATTTAATGATGCCTTACATGCTGTGTATGCGATAATGTTCATTCAGTGTGTACTTGGCAAAGTCAAAAAGTTAGGAAATGAAACATGCGAAGACAACACTCATATCATAATCCTGCCCCTATATATATAAGCTTTATGATAGTATGTTTGACTGCAAGAACATATTCTGCTTCTCAAACCTGGAAATATCCAACAGATTTTTCATATACTCTATTAAAATGCATTTTTGAAAAGTGCTCATTAAATAAGACACCACTTCGCACCTCTCATTCGTTACAAGTATTATGATGTACTTTTTGTGCCGGTGTAATTCTGAGTGTTCTTAATTTACTCCAGTTTCAGTAGGATCTGTGGATATTGAGAAACTTGGCCAAGCCCTGGACATATTAAACAACAGGATACTGAAAGAATTGCATCTATACTTTAAAGACAGTAACGGTATTTAAATAATACTCTAAAACATTTTTTTGAGACTTGCATGTTAACGTATTCTCTGAAGTAACACATGCACACACGGGTGCCATACCACTTGTACTTGTGACTTTGGCTTATGATTGCAGCATTTACTCAGCTGAAAAATGTTAAAATTCTCTTAGTGTTGTTCTTTAACGGAAACATTAAAACGAAATATGACAGTTTTGTTTTGTTTTGTTTTTTAAACTCTACGGTCCACCTAAAATGACCAACCTAAATCATAAGGATGTGCTTGAGCTTGTCTAATACCTCCTGTCTGCAAGGTGGGGAGGAACGGCCGAGCTCTCTTCTCCTTCCAGATGTTCTCCCAACCACACTTACAAACACTCGTTCGTCGATCGCAAAATCACAGCAAGTTTATGCTACAGTGGGCCTTAAATACCTGATTAATTCCAGAAATTACCAAAATAAATACAGGCTAAGTCTTTGCTCATTGAATAAGGATAAAGTAACTTCAAAATCCACAGCCACTGGTTGCCATGCAACCTGCTATAGTATTATGGCAGAAATAAGCTGTGCTTGAATTTTCTGTGCCCTCTCGCTCAGCCTTCTTGATGTTGTGATACTCTAATGCTTCTCAGCTAACTTCCATTAAGTAGTTTTTTGTGGGGTAGTATTCCAAGGTTAAAATGATTAAATAACTTTTATGGTTGATCAAATATAAGCCCTTATTATACACAGTAGGCAAAACCATACATTTTAATTACTTTGTTATCAAAGATCTAGGTATTTACATTTCATTTTTCAGTTATAATTCTGAATTTAGTTTGACCTTCATAAAAAAGAGAAAACCCGAGATTCTTGCTGTCTTAAACAATTTTTCCCATAAACAAAAAAAACCATGAAGACATAGCAACAGCAGAAATACTGCAATAAGATCTACATAGCATATTAGAAATATTTTCTACTGAGATATTTGTTTTATTTAAGCATCGTCTTTTAATTCTTCAGTTAAATTTTTAACTAGTTTAATTATTTGTGACTCGATAATACATTTTCAGACTAAGGTGGATCCATCAATATTTGATAATATTGACATTACATTAATTCAAATTCATATTTAGAGCTATCAATAGCAGTGTTCCCTATGAGAAGTACATTCCAATTTAAATATTGGAATAAAACAAATAATTTCAGGTATCCTATTGAAGTTTGCTGCTGATCAGTAACAAAGTAATTTTCTATACTTAAAATATACTTACATTTTGAGTGCCATGTTTATAAATTCATGATTAAGCAAAGTTTGTACTTTGCATTTTTGGCTTCTGAAATTATTTGAAGAAGACAGATTTCACAGACAAAAATCTACTTAATAAGGTCTTGACTCACATATCCATTTATTATAGAAATCTAATGCAATTCAAAATCTATCCATTAACCTTTACAACTTATGTAAAAACAGATTTATTAGAATAAGACATAAATACCATGTGGGTAATTTACACAATAAAAATTTCAAAATAAAAATACCATATTTCATTGATCAATAAAGCAAAATGGAAACAAAAAAAAGCCAAAACATATTTATGTAAAAAGATGTTCAGATAGTCCTTTGTAGGAAAACATTTGTTTTGCCAAATTTAGATTCAATACCATTCATGTTTCTGCTACATTATGTTACACAGTAATATTAAAGAAAAAAACAAATGTGAGTTTAAAAGCCTTGTATTATAACTCTTAGAGGCTTTTTCTCAGAGGTCTTTTTTTTTTTTAAAAACGATCTTACTATTTTGCCCTTCCAAAGCTTTACAGCTTTTCTCACAATATACTGTTATTTTAAAATATATACTATCCAAAACTATACTTACGTCTGTGATGGGAGATTATAGACACTTTTTAAAAATAATTTCCTTTTCGTAGTGTATTAGTTCATGACTAACAAGAAAAAAAATACTAAATAGAAAGCATGAAATTAACAACAAGCCGTAGATTCAAATAACCTTGCAGCTGAAGCTTTGTAACCTAATTCCAATAATGGCTCAAAGATACATGGCATAATAACATTTTCTCTTTTTCAGATTGTAATGATGTTCACATGCAAACGCATGGCCAGACTCATCGTTGTAAAATGATTGCTTAACACATTCCTTCTCGGGCTTTGTAGTCTCATGTCTGCATAATGTGCCCCTTCCCGTACCGTACAGTGCGACACTTAAAGTTCGCTCCGAACAGGATCACTTGTTCTCATTTATTTTGTTACTTTAGGGAAAATCCCCCAAAATGTTCCCCTCCTCCCTGGCCCCCTGATTTAAGGAATGGCTCTGAACTACAGCCATCACATTCCGGTTAAAGAGAGAGGAAGGAGCTTATCTGTTTGGAAACACAATCTCTTGTAACTCGTTCTGCACAGGGCAAGAGGAGCCGACAGCACTAGGTGACACGTTGCCTTGTGTTTCGGGAACAGACGGGGGCACTATCCAGTGTGCTCAACATCATCCCGCCCGCCGCACAACGCGGCCGATCATCCGAGAGCGGCACGGCCGCGGTACCCAACGCAATTTGAGCCATTCGTAATTAGCAATGCTAAACTGCAGAGACTCTGTCCTTGCTGTCAGGTGTTTAGATAATGCCATCAAGCGTGGAGCCCAGCGCCCACAGTCATTTTATAAACTCTATCGGTTTAGGAATGCATTTCAGTTTCTTAGCGTGTATACAGCCGGCCTGCTGGTGAAATTACACTGTATAAAGGAAAATGCCGTACTACACAGGAGAAGATATAAAGCAGAAAAGAACTTAAAGGAAAAGTTTAAAGGATCTGTCATCAAAACTTTAAATAGGCCTTTCTCCAGCTGTAGCTAAATTATTGTACTTCTTGATACTGTTTGCTCCTCATCGCAATTGAAAGCATATGTAATTTAACAGCAGGCCTCAATCCTTTAATAAGCTGTCTTTAAAATACCTTACATGGATTACCTATCTGTAAATCTGCTTCCCATGCAGAATGTGACAGCATTATGGAAATTGTGAGTTCAGTAAAGATGGCATATACCAAAGAGAACCACATCTGCACACTGTAAGATTATACCAAACATTGGAAGTAATCTTTAGTCATTTATAATACTGCAGAATGCATAATTAAGATTAAGGGCTCTATTCTGCCCTTACTTATGTCCTACGTATCTCATATTTTTTTTCCCCGTAAATTAAACGGAAAAGTAGCACTGCAAGGCTTTCTTCTTCAAATTATGCAAAGTTGGTATTCATCTTTCTGCAATTTGGTGCACATCTAAGGAATTTTGGCAAAAAGGGAATGATCACATATGGATCAGAATCCATACTAAAAAGGACTATCCTGTGTTTGCCAAAAGGAGCAACTTGCAAGTAGCACACATTTCCTTATAATTAAAAAAAAAAAAAAAAAAAAAGGAGAGAGAGACAAACAAACAAACAAAACAAACACACACACACACACACACAAAAAGAGTTTTCCAGAGCAGGAACATAGTTCAAAGAGATGCTGTGCTCTGAGTCACTCTGCTGAACATACAGCCTGCCCAGACAAAAGAAACACAAACGTCTGAAAGTGGCCAGCAAAGGAGGGGGAAGCTGAACGTTTCGGCAAGGAAAGGGCAGGACTAATGTTCCCCAACACTTGGATTTCTAAGCGGTACCTACTTCCGCTCTTAATAGTATATAATTTCTCCTGTCATTTACTGGTAAGAGAAGCAGCAACAGGAGAGCTTTCTCAAAGCCTCTGTTGGTGGGTAGGAAGAGGAGGAGAAAGGGAGGAAGGAGGAGGAGGTGCTTATGGTGACCCATGCTCCTTCAGTGGAAGACCTACACACCACCAGCCAGCTACATGTTTTCTTTGCCTACCCTCAGCTCCAGGAGTCTGGAGACAGCATCTGTCAGCCACTGTTATTTACTGTGCACTAATATTTTATTCCACAATATGCAAGTTCTTTGTGACTCTCTTTCAGGTGGGTACCATGATATGAGGTCTGCAAGTGCCATGACAAACTTGACCAGCATCCAGCCTTACACCTTACCTCTGACAAATGTCTTTATTGTTTGCAGTAGCTGAATGAAATGAAATGCCTATCTTACTGAAAGCTGTTCGTTATATTTCACTCTAGAAAGTAGGAAACGTATCAGTTAGTGGCAGAGCTGCATAGTTCACATCCAGCCTTTTTCTTTGCTCTGGCAATTCAGGAAAGCCAAACAAAGGTGCTTTTTTTGGAATAATTTTTACTAATGACTAAGATTCACACACATGGTTAATGTCTGCTACTTTGGAAGCAGTGGCATTTCTAGGACTTGGCATTTGAGATGGCAGATGGGGTGGAAAGGAATTTGCCTCTGGGTTAGGGCACTACATCGGTTGCCTTTGCCCAGCGCAGAACTATTTGCTCATTCCCTCTTAGTGTAGAGCAATAAAGATTCTGCCATTTAGAGCATGTGAATCTGAGTTTTAGCACTTTCTTTATTCTCAGAATTAGTGCTGTGTATAAATGTTGGTCATACTAATAGGAAAATACAAATACATTGCAAATACGTGCGGCACATTCAGGCCCTGGAGAGCCTCCAGTGCTAAGTGATATCTCAGCTGCTGCGGCAGCTTTCGCACATAAGGAGGACACTTTCCTCCCCCCACGTGAGAGCCCACAGAACGCACATGTCCTTAAGCACAGAATTAGCTAAGCAACTAACACATCATACGGCAAAATAAACAATATTCCCAAGCTCGTTAAAAGCTAAATGTGGCACTTTAGAGAACAATGCACAGTCAAATGAATTTCAAGACTACAGTACCAATAATACACGTTTAATCCTCCGGTCAGAAGTAATTTTAGAATTGTACAGAAAGTGAGAAGGCCATTATTAAAGGAGTGAGAACATATTCCAGCTCTAAAACAGACATAGATAAACTGACATATGCAGAGAGATCTCAGATGGAGACTCGGCACAAAAAAACATGGGGAAAAAAAATCCTTTTGCATTCCTATATATATTTGGAACTGTTAGTTCCTCACTGCTGCAGTAGCATTCATTTCCTAAACTTCTGAAATCCTCTTTATCACTGAGATTCTTATACACTCTTAAGAGAAAGTAATGGTAACCTATCACTTTTAAGACTACAGCTTTTGAAAACCAGACTGTCAGAATACTGCAGGATGTACAATAAAAAGTGAAAGAATGGCAAAGAGACTGGCTAGATGTTTTAATATGTTTCCAACATCCACGATTCTGAGATTAATTTGTTCTCCCTCATCCTCTTTTCAAAATGGTAGGAAAGCATCTACCATTTCTGAGTTTAGCATTACTGTAAATTGAGATCCTGGCTCAATTTAGGCATTTTATTGCCACAGAAAGCAGATTGATAATGATTATTATTATGAACATTGGTAAGGCAACAACTACTGCAATATTTGGCTTATATCAAAAGGAAAATTTTTGTCAAGTACCAAGAGTAAATGTCCAATAATCTGTGTATAATCTCACTTTAACCAAATGAAGAAAGAGGTTTTCTTTCCTGGTAGATTGCATGAAGTGCTGGAGGACCAAAACAAAAGAAACCCCAGAGTAAAAGCACATCTTAAGCAGTTCCTGAATGCAGTCATGAATCGGAAGGACTGAACGTTAACAAAGCTGTCCAAATATACACAGGTCATTTGGCAACGGTACCTCCTGCTCAGATTACTGCTGATTTTCAATTGCATCTGCATCTGAAATCTTACTGTCTGACCCTCAAAGAAATTACAAATTTTATAAATCTCTTGAATTGTCCTGCCATAACTGCCCAACAGTCTTTCTGGAAAAATGAGGTTAGTGGGTCACTACTTTTAATAGACGGTTTCTTGAATAAGACCTGGGTCATTTATAAGTTGACAGATTTTTGGCAAATGCCCTTCATTTTGAAAGATATTCACTATCTCCAGCACTAATCATTGCACTCTCATCTCTCTGTGCCATGTTTTAGCTAAAAAGAGAGAAAAAGGCAATTCACGGCTCAGTACAATCTTCTCTTCTTATTCATTAGTGAAACCAAAAACATGTTTTTCAAAGAGGAGGGAAAGGCAAAAATGGTAGATGGGAATGCAGAGAGCTTACTCCTTTTGTGCCTTGAAAATTTCCAACATCTTTTTCCTCATTATCTCTACAGAAGTGTCATGTATTTGAGCAGCTAGGATGAAAAGCTGCCGCTGAATATCAGTATATCCCACAGCAATTATTTTATGATGCCTCCCAGTTCACTTGCATTGGCCACATTCTAGATGAATGCCAGCACGCTGATCAAGAACCCGCACGAAGGCTCATTTAACCTGTCATGCATATGTGCGGTTGCTTTATGTATAAAAGCCAGAATTCCTGTGACATTAGTATTTTTGAACTCAGCCATTTCACTGAAAACAATCTATTGACCAAAGGGATTACATGGTTAACTTGGGAGCTTTTACGTCTTACTCTACATTTAACAGTTATGTAAGATGCACATTCTGGTAAAGTATACACATTAATAATAAATAAATACCTTTCTTAATACGCTAATATTTTATTCTGGGGCTGAACAAGAAAGAACAACATAGACTAATGAGGCACCAAGACACCCATTACATAATCTCAAAGATTGTTTTTATCTTACAGTGATTTTTTTACCAGTTTTTCCCTTTCAAATGCATATAGAAAATTGACTATATTTTTAACCTTTAGTGCAATGGTCCGTCCTTGAAAAAACACTAGCAGATCTACTGACTAGCAGTAGATCTCTTTTGCTAGTAGTTCTACGTAGACCTGATAGCGTATTTCAAAGAAGACTACAAGAAGAGAAAGTACTCATGTTTAAATCAGAAATGGGGAAGATTCCACTTTAAACTCTGCTTTCTCTATCCATATGATTCTCTTACTGTTGCCTGCATATCAAGAACACTTGGTTTCCTGCATCTAGTTCTGCAAGAAATTTATACCATTACATTTGCTGCAAGTGGGTCACTGTTTTCTAACATGTTATATTATTCCAGAGCATGGAGTGAATTTTTGCAAAGGGCACCCTGTCACCTCTGATAGTGCAACCAATCATAAGCCCTGAGAGGTGCATACAGTAGAGTTTTTTTGATCAGTTAAGTATTTGACATTATCTTCTAAATGTTCTCTCTTAATCTAGAAGCTAATTAATCTAGTTCTTCTCTCCTTAAAGACCTCTAATGAAGCAGACTAAGTAACTGATTCCAGAGCTTCACTTGCCTTGTCCCAAACTGACTTCAGGTACATAGGTAGAGGGTTTATGAAAGTCAGAATGCTCATATGATGCTGTAAAGTTGGATCTATTCATTTCTCTAGTAAAAGGAACTATTCGACATTACAGTTCCAAAAATATAACCGTCTGCATTAGAATTCCTATTCCTTAGTTCCCTTTCAAGTGCTGCTCTGTGAAATCATTTGTGACTATGTTGATTTTGAGTAATTTATTATCATTTGCACCACCTTCCCTTTCTCTCTTGTCAGTTGATTTTTCTCCTTTAGTAAGAGGACACCAGAACTGCCTTTGAAAGAATGTGCTGAAAGACTTGGTGGTTTTCGCAATCTTTATTTTTTCCTTCATATTTCAGGGGCAGAACCATACTCAATACCTGTATTTTCCTGGCAAAAATTGTTGTTGTTTACTTGAAGTTCCAAGGGTGAGAAACTAAATTATCTTCTCCTTCCAACAGAAAAAAATGCTATTGTATGGAGGTAAAAGTAATGACAATTTCTGCAGTAGCACAGTGAAAGGAAGATGGATATATAAAAGCAGTAGAAAACTTAAGTCTGTTAACAATGGACCGAGGCAGTATTTTCACTTTATCTATATGTCTATTGAACATTTCAAGACAGAGATCAATTAATTACTCATGGAAACCATTCATTTAGTAATAAATATGTGTGGTGCCATACAAATGAATGTACAAATACAAATAACACTATGCCTGCCCTAAAATTTTTACAATCTTAAGTGACGCACACATAACTTAATATGGATGGAATACCCTTAATATGGATAGAATTTTAAACTATATGTTTAAGGGCTTTCTTTTGTTTGCAGTTGTAGAGGAAGAAAAGACTGCTGCTACAAAATGAGGAGTAGTGCTTTGCCTCAGAGAAGAATCAAGACAATCTTACTGTCTTCTAACCCAGACCTGTTTTACCCCATGTCCAACCTGGTTCTATGATTTGCTATTTTCTCCTTTGTGTTTTCACCTCCATAGCTACTTCTGGAATGCAGTTTCCATTTCTAAAAAGACTGCAGCTATTTCTTATTTCTCCCTCTCAGTCTATCTGTTCCTGTTTTCCCTTTCAACACTGTCTCTACAGCAGCATGTCTGATGAACACTCTGCTTCTTTCTGTCTTCTGACTTGGATAAGATTGTATTGGGATATAGGAATCCTAGACTAATTAAATGACAACACCACTCTGCTCCATACCAAAGCTCAGCTGGCCTTGCTTGCCTGATGCCCAGCCCCCCAGTTCAAGTGCAGCCTGGATAAAATAGCTCTTAATCTCCCTTCAGATCTTACTTAAGACTATTTCTACCCTTCTCGTTTAACCTTTCAAAAGCACAGCCTTTCCTATCCGTCCACACAGCTAAGACCACACTGTTAATTGCAAAAACCTTACAGTTCTCGTATCTACTCAGAATGCTCTTACCAAGATAATATTTCCTTCCCTTGGCCATGTGATGCCTGTTTTTGCTTCTCTCTTCTAGTTTCCCTCTTCTATTGGCTAAAACACAATCTTTGTCCTCACTTCCATGGATTATTTTCTTCCTCTTTTACTCACTACCATGAGGTCCACTCTATCTTCCCCGATACATAAACCAAGCCCCCAACCCACATGACTTAGATTTTCAAAAACCTACTCTTGTGCTTTCTGTAGTGCTCCTCAGACTTAAAACACACCCTAAACTGGCACCCATGGAGCTACTTCTTCCTCTTTCATCCCCAAATCTCCCTTCCCCTTCCAATATATCTATAAACTTGGTTGTCACTGGTGTGCTGAGCCCAATGTATACTATGTTGACTAAACACTCTCTGTTGCTTAAGTATGTTGTTGGTCTGCATTCTGCTTCTCTGTTTTTTTTTCCAGCCATGTCCTCATTGCAACATGTGACTGTTAAAATAGCAGCAGAAACAGTTACGAAAAAAAGATACAAGATTTTGAAAACACTTAAATTTTAAATATTCAACCTCTAAATCTAAATAAAATTGTTTGGAAAAAAATACATTTAAAAATACAAGCATCCTATAAACAATATCTATATTTAATCTAGGGATGAGGTGACAAAGTACTGAGCATTTAGTCCTGCCTTAAGGTGCAATCACTGTACAAATACAGAACTCTTACTTCCAAGGCAGTATTATAGTGGTTAACAATTATAGTCAACAAATATCTAAATAATGGTTTCACATATTTGTGGCCCTGCCTGTAAGTCACTGAAGTTATGTTTAGTTAGATTAATTAAATGAAATTATCATAAATTTACTGTACTATTACAAGTACTATTACTACTATCATGGAGTTAAGACTCCCACCTCCCAAGAAAATATATGCCTATTTACACTTCCCACATGTAATGAAACATGGACTTTCCAATTATTGTGGGGTTTATCCCTGTGAGTTGTGAAAGAACCACCCCAAAATACCAGATTCAGACCTGGAGAAATTTTTATCTGAACCTGAACTTTGCATTTAGCATTCATCTCTGATGAATGGAAAAACAGAAACTAAATTCATTTTTGTCCTGAATTCACACACTATATAGTTTGAATAGTTGTAATGTGAACTCTCCCTTCAGAGAAAATATACTATAAAATGTACATTGCCACTAACCTTTGCTGCAGTCTTGTGGCAACAAAAGTATATTTTATATTTCAAGTTAGATTGGATTCCAGCTTCCAAAAGTGGAAGAAAAAGGCAGTAATCTACTTTTCTACTCAGTTTTCAAGGTCTGATAAAAAAGTTGTAACAGGACTGTGACTAGGCTAAAATAAACATAGATAGTAAGGCATTGTTAGAAAAAAACCCAATACGTCTTTTGTCAGTTTGTTGGGAAAATATCACTTGTGATAAAATGTCGCCTTCTTTTGGGGCAGAGGATGCTTGGTGACAGGGACTGGAAGACAGACTTCAGTGATTCCAGCTGGAGACACTCAACAATGGAGTGCGCCCGAGCATTTGCCAAGCGGCACAGGAGCCACTTGCATGGGGAATGTCTGGGTTTTCTTTTAAACCTGGCCCAAATGTAATAATATGATCTTTGCAATCCAAAACTTCCTTTATCTTGCAGAAGGGAAGTTGAGGAAGGCTGCGCTACCTCTCCATGCGCGGCAGCAGCCGATGCTCTGGCTGGCAGTGGCACAGGACATGGATGGACCACGCTCCTGCCTGGGCACCCTGGCATCTCAGCATCGCCTCACCGACAGCCCACCAGCGCTCTGAGCTGGGAATGAGAACCAAGCTGATTTGCTCTCATAAAGACTACATACAACTCCAAAAATCTGTGTTTTGGTGCTTGTTTGTTTTTTTTTTTCTTAAGTGTAGGCTATTATTTTTTGTGTGTGTAAGAGATTCTAATGATATCTCTGCAGATTTATCCGGGCTTCCCATTGACCTTTTCATTGCCTCTGTCTCCTGAGCAAAGCTTCTCAAGGCAGCGGGTAAGAAATGAAATGCTGCCAGCACAACTGCATGAAAGCCACCCTGCCAGGGATCCGCATGGGATACCGATGAGAAATGTTATAGCTTAAAAGACTTGCATTTTCTGCAGGGCAATGCAGCTGGGGTCCTTCAGGAGAAAAACACTACGGAGTTTCCACTTCTGTGTACAGATTTTTCTCAGCTGGTTCATTGTCTGAATCCTTCTCACGTGGCACATTCTGATGCTTTTGAAAACCTTCGCTGACATGTTCTTGCATAGCAGACAAATTATGATCCAGAGGAGAAGACTGAAGTGGACCCAACATTAGCATTTCCCTTATTAGAGAACATGATCAAATGCCTTGTTTTGTATTTTTCCACCTTTTTTTTTTTTTGATCAATAAAAATAACTGAATCTAAACTATAAAGCTATAAAACTATAAATAAAAATAACTGACTTTCATAAATTTAGGTGCACATTAGGCCGATGAATTTTGGCCTTTTAATTTTTTTACTTTTCTGATATTTAGACAAAGCATTTATTTTATCTTATGTTAAGGAAAAGTGCCTTCGACATAATGAAATGAAACTTCAGGAGGATAAGTTCTGTGCCTAGTCTATAGGCCACTTACATTCCATGTCATAGTCTTTTCCCTATGCTATTCTCTCAGTAACAATTCTGGCCCCAATTCAGGCTGAAGTGACAATGATGTGTGTTTTCACATTTTCTATTTTCGGTACATTTAAAGATAATTTTTGAGGTGATGAGAACTGACAATCTCTTAAGCATAAAATGTATGTATTTATATTTTCATCAAAAGCTTTATAAAAATCCAGCTGGTATTGCACCCACTTAATTTTGGTATTGGACTACAGCACTTATGAGCAAAGATGCTGTAAAACTGGACAATGACACTTCAGGTTCAGCTCCACAAAGTTATAACTTGGAAAATACGTATGTTGTGCTTTTAATCTGGACTAATTCTTCAGAGACCCAAATTACTTTAAAAGGGATGCTTAAGTACTATTTGTATATCTACGTCCATATGCAGATTCATTCTATTTTGGAGTGTGCATACACTGAATTTATTTCCAAGTTTGAAGTATATATCTTTTTCTCCTCCACGAGGAGATTCAGGTGACGGGGAGTTTGGCTTGCACCCCTTTCTACTCTACCAAACCATAAGCCAACATAATAAGCTGCATTTTTTACTTTTCTGAGTCATCCAGATAAAAGAAAAGAACAGTAAAATTCCCTGCACTCTGCACCACTCAGATAACAAACAGACAAATAAATATAAGCAAAACAACATTGATCTTTATGTATACATTAAAATGAAAGTACAGTCTTCCAGATCCCACGTGTTTGGTTCTTCTTCCTCTTTTCCACTTTCCTGTCCTTACTCTGTTTTTTGCCCTCTAAAAGCAAGCCACTCCTCCATATGCTGGCAGTCACTGGTGCTGTTTTTATTTCGGGAGAGAGGCTCTCACTCCCTCTCTGCCCCCCCAGTAAGGACAACCCTGATGCCCTAAATATTCTTACGTACAGCGTTCAAACAGGGGCAGGTTCACCTTCTCCATCTGACCCCGTTGTGCCTCCTTCCCTGGCCTGTATCAGCATCTTCCCAACCTCCAGCAGAGTTGGGGGAACCGCCTCTTTCCTTCCATAACCTTAATTGTCAAATGGCTTTGTGAGACTCCAGGTGAGTAAAAAAGCAGCAGAATTAAGGAATTACAAAAAGGACATGCGGTGATAAGCTTGGATCGATGGCTCCGGCAGAAGTGGCGGGGGGCAGCGCAGCACCCTGGCAGCTGGACACTGCAGTGCCCGGCACATCTGCCTCCGCAGCGCCGCGAAGGAGCCTGCTGCAAAAGAAGATTGCCGCAGGGAATAAAAGAAAAACCTGAGGGATAAAAATGGATAGCTTCCAATTAAAATTACCATACTGTAATTTTGTTAGTTATCAGTGACAGGCTAAAGTACATGGCAGCTTAACTGACAAGAAAATGTCCTTTTGGGCATAATATAGCGTACAGATCTTTTGACTTTTTAGCATGCAGTGTCCAGATGGTACTTTTTTGCTTCATGTTGTGATCAGGAGGCAGAAAGGCCATTTCGGAAACAGTTGCAGTGAAAGCCAGCATAGATAGAGGCACATGAGGCCGCCTGGATGTATAAGGATGTATCGTATCATTGCAGGTAATCCTCACATGAGGGTACGTATGGTAGGAAGGATATTTTCTAAAGCTATTTGCTGGAGACACTATCAAGTGCACTTAGAGCAGCGGTTTGTGTAGCTGATTGGAAACCTACCCTGCTGCTGCTGAATGCCCATTAAGACGAGCAACATTTTATTTACAAGATGTAAAGAAAAACGATCGCCGAATAATAAAATGTTCCACTAAATTCCAGCATGCGATATTAACTTAGGAATGCTATTGTATATAAAAAAGTTATGCCCTCTTCATTTTTTCCCGCAGTCTTTACTTTAGAGACGTGCACAATGTGCTTCCCCCCCACCCCACAGGAAAGATAATCTTTCTTCTTCAACGCAGCACAAATCCTGAGGCTAACTCCCCTTGTGAACCTGAGCGGTATTGACATGGGGGTGCGGAGTCAGGCAAAAAAACAGGCATCTTCTGATGAAACACATAAACTACACACATTCGAGAACAAAACAAAAATCTTCTAAAAGCCTGTGTGTAAGATAAGACTGCCTTGGGGGCAGCTCGAACTTGCGGTCTTGGCCGTTTACGCAGGATTTTACAGAGCCATCTATTACAGTATTCAACAAAAAGAAGTACTTCAAAAAGCTGCCTTTTTTTTTTTCAGTTGGAAGTACAATAATTTGTAAGTCAAAATTTGGAAGTGTTCCCAGTTTTTGGCAGTAAAATGATAATACTGGGCATATCATTTTAAAGTGGAATCTCATGGAAGTTAATTCAGACGACAAGGTCACTTTTAGACATTTTTTTCCCTTATGTTTTGGACTGAAAATAATTCCCAAATCCTATTATTTGAAGCAGGGGTACTTACCATAGCAATCCCTGCCTCCCCTGATACACATGCTACCTCTGAGATAGAGTGCCTTAAAAAAAAAACCCTCACAAGAATATATACCATGAGCTTCAGAAATTTTAAGCATAGAAAATAAGTTGTACACCAAGCAGTCATATAGTGTACCTTTGTACCGCTTGGTTTTAACATGAACTTTTCAAAAGTGTGAGTTTTCTTCCTTTGTATGAAAACAACTAACTTAGAAGAAAAGGAGGAAAAGGATGTGGGGCTCTTTTAATTGGTAAATTAGAGCAGTAACTTCAGCAAAACTGGTAAACTAAAACAAATTTTGTCCCATTGTTTCCCTGTTCCTCAGGCTTAGGACCTGACGCCCTGAACTTCTAAGTGCTACCACCTTATTATAATTAAAACACAAAACCAACCAATCAAACCCAGCAGTGTCTGTAGAGAACGGGAGGCTTATGGGAAAACCTGATTAAATTACTGCCACCAAAATAAAGAGGCATGTTGGACTCAGAAAGATCAACTTATCTCTAGATAAGATTAAATCAACTCACGCAGAATTGAGATATCCATGAGAAGTGTCATAGGTATAAAATAATGTCATGGAAATATCTCTGAAGAACATTTATTTCTATATTTTTAATGGGAATAATTTGGTTTGAAAGTACAAATCTCCAATATTTGAGTAGAGCCTAAAAGTCCATTTACAGCAAGTTTTCCTTAACACCCTTTCCACTATTTCTTTAACATTTTCTCTCACACATGAGCCCCATTCACATTCTATAAGCCCAACACTGTGATATACTATCAAAATGCAGGCTACATTTATCTAGAACAAAGTATAAACATTTCCAGTGTGTGTACTTAAGATTCATTTGCTTGCCAAATGGCTTTGTCTTCTTTCTTGGTTATTGTCAGAAGGAAGCATTTTGATTCAAATGACTGAATTCCTCAAGCTCAGGTACTGCTGATAATAGGATTTATGACAAGCTAAAATAGCAGAAAGTGATCAGAGACCTTTTTTAAAATGCCATCATGCTGCTGACTTTAAGTATGACTTAGAGGCCAGATGTAAGACTAAACACACGTGGGCATGGAGGAGATTGCCTGGACCACTATGCTCTGATACACATGCCAAACTCCCACTGATTTAAAAGCAAATTTGCAAACCCACCCGAGAGCACAGTTTGTAGAGAAATATTGAAGATTTTAGTATCACCGCTACCTGCAAATAAATGCACTTTTTAATGCACTTTTTTTTTTCTGCAGAGGGCTATTCTTTTTTTTTTTTTTTTTTTTAAATATAGCATCTGTTCTATTGAGTAAAAAGGAAAACAAAATGAAATAAAAAAGCAAGTAAATAGCAACAAACCCTTTATTCTTTAAACTGCTCCTAGCATCGTGTCTCTCACTAACTAGCTCCTACTTGCAGCCTCTGCTCTGTTTACTGCTGTTTGCTTTGTTTCTGTGGAAGCACTTCAGTACATGACAGATAGAACAAAAGGAGGAAAAGTGAATTCTGAACTGTAAGAATCAAGCATAGAGCATATCTAATGGCCATCTGTACACATGCTTAAAGAAAGCAGAAAAGCACAAAACTAAAAAGACACTTTCTGTGATCTTTCCCTCTCTCTGCCACGTGTCATTTACGCATATGAATCCAATGCATCTCAGCGATGATTATCTGGCAGCGTCCTACTAATCTGCTCATCAGTTACAGGACAGACAGGCACATTTTAAGCATATCAGTTCCTCTGCGAGTCTGAGTTAAACTGAAGCCATGAGAGATAGAAGACAAATACACATTAAGCCAGTGCAATCCTAAAAGATGATAAAAGCTTTAAGTGATCCAGGAGAGCCCCAGAGACTAAACTAGTGAACTTTAAAATAGCCTATGTTAAAATAATGAAGTGAAACATCTCCATTAAATATTTTCTTCTTGTATTTTTTTTTTCATATTCACACGCAACATGAACACATTCAGGATATTTAACACAACAGTACAGATGGAAAGAATAACAACTGAAACCAATTCATTTTGATTTCTGCTTTACAAATAAGAGAAAGACTTAGTCTTCTCTGAAAGATTTATGAGGCTTCCCACCATAAAGGAGCATGGATTACAGCTATGCTTACTTTATAAAATGAAATTCTGCCATTATAGGCAAGAGTTCATGGCTGTAATTATTTCAATGCACTTCCCAGTCAATGTGTCTTACACAGCTGAGCCAAACCCTCTCTTACATATGCAGGTCATTTCATAAGAAGTCTAAGAGCTTCAACAACTTTGTGTGACCTTGCATTGAATAACACTGGAAAATTGATTTGGCTCTAGTAATAAAAGACCGTCTGCATTATCTGCATTCTAATTATAATTAATATAACCAGGATAACTGCTGTATTATTTACGATTAGAGCTATGGTGAGCACAGCGTAATAATAATCTGCTACATAATTTTTTATTGATCTGATGGCTTTATTGCAGAAAAAACAAAATGCTACACTGCTGTACTACTAAAATTGCCTTCCTAGACATGTCTGTTTAGAGGAAGCATGTTCATTTAACATTTCTTTTATCTCATCAAATTCCCATAGATTTTAATATCAGACAGAGTATGATGCTTGCTTGCATGCTTGCTTTTCCTTTTCTTTTTATTTTTTTTGTTTGTTTATTTCTCAGCAAAAGGAAGACAAAATGAACTCAGTAATGCACCCATATTTTCCATTGTTCATTTCCTGGGAATCACTCATTCTTTGCAATTCTTTAGCAATTGCAACACATGTCGTTAACAGAATTGGGCAGTACCCCAAGAATGAATAGCTCTCTATTTCAGCAGAAAAGTTATCATTCTTAAAACAAAACACAACAACAACAACAACAACAACAACAAACCTGACAGAATTATTTTCATCTCTTCTCAAAATACTAAGCCATCACCTTAGGAGGCTAAATCACTGTTCAGTGACCTCACATTTGAACTCCTTCTCCTAAATTCTGTTAAAATGGAAAAGCAGCTCTCTTAATTTGGCAAAACCAGCTGTAAAATGGTGTCTTTTGGCAAAAACTGAAGCTCAAGGCAGCATTTGTAGGAATGCAGTAAAAAATCTGAAAATGAAGGGGTTTTGCAATTTCAATATAAAATTCAGAAAGTGGATGGGTAAAAATAAGACAGTGTTTTCCAGAAAACAATTACAAAGCTCCAAGCTCTCTAATGCCAAAATAAAATTTCCTGTAAACTTTGTTCTTCACATAATACAAGACTACCTTTATTTTCTGATTTTCACTTGATTGCAAGTAAAATAATGAATAACTTGTATAGATGAGCTCATTATTATACTTCAGAGTTAATATTTACAAGTATGAATCTTCAGAGTTTATTCTTAGAACCCGTTTCCAGCTGCATCAAGACAATATCAGAAATTAATTATAAGGTAAGATAGAACAAATACCTATAATATTTATAGGAAATTTATAGATATTCATGATTACATATTATGTTATTAATAATAGGTGTGCTGATGTTATCACCTACGAAAGAAAGATAAATTCTCACTTTCTTATTCTTTCCCTGCATGTTTTCATCTCCATAGTCTGTGCTTCTGGGTGATGTTTTCATGTGTTTATAACAGCTTCCACACTCCTCCTTTATAGAGTTGATTGCATTTAAGCCCTGCTGATTCCTTCCAATTATGTTATCTTAATATATTATTTTATTGTCGGTTTTTAGAAAGAAAAAAACAATCAAACAGAACTCTTGCAGCTGCACAGGTATTTAGCTCTCATTTGCACTGCTCTCAAGACTTATCAATTTAAATTCAGTGATTTGCCATTGAAACACAGGCTTGAAATAATTTGAAATAGTTTCCATTACTAAATCACACAATCATCCCCCTAGTGCAAGGTTTAAACAGAACACTGATTTTCCTCTCTAGGGTCACCTATGACTTCTCCATTCAGCAGTTCCTGCATTTTTTACTCTTCTAATTGCTCCATCTCCAGTAAGTCACAATAAACAGTCTCCCTCCCACAGCATGATGTACAGAATCAGTCCCTTCCCATGGTGAGTACTAGATGTGATGTTCAAATGGCCACGTTCTGAAGCAAGCAGCTACCCACCCCGACAATTTCAGGTGTGGATGTGGCTGTTACCTCTGGATACAAACGATTTACATGTGAAAGGATATAAAATAAAAATACTACTCCATCTTGTTATTGCTTCAAAAAACAAATTTGAGATTGAGATCCATGTTAAGTGTTGGTCTATATGTTTGTATGAAGGCTGGAGACACGTGCTTCACCAAAATATTCTACCTGAATGCAACTGAAGGAAATATATAGGTACTCTACAGGTTGCTTTGGTTTTCTGCCTGAGAATTTCCTATAATGTTCTCGTTTATTTTCCTTAGAAGACAAACATGAAAGTGCACCTCTACTCTTGTGAGAAGGACAAAGATGTCAAGCGTGGTGGTACTCGGCTGTAAAATAGCAAAATTATGATATGTACAAGTAGGAGGCTGAGAAAGATAGAGGTCAGAATCACATCTAGAGACTTGACATAGTCTGTCATCTGGGTTAAAGCCCAGGTCCACTGATACTAATTTAGAATCATAGGATCATACAATTACTTTGATTGGAAAAGACCTTTAAGATCATTGAGTTCAACCATTAACTAAACATGGCCAAGTCCACCACTAAACCATGTCTCTAAGTGCCGCATCTACACACCTTTTAAACACCTTCAGGGATGGTGACTCCACCACTTCCCTGGGCAGCCTGGTCCAATGCCTGACAACCCTTTCCATGAAGAATTTTTTCCTAATATCCAATCTAAACCTCCCCTGGCACAAATTGAGGCCATTTCCTCTTGTCCTATCACTTGCTGCTTGGGAGAAGAGACCAACCCCCTCCATGCTACAACCTCCTTTCAGATAGTTGCAGACAGCGATAAGGTCTCTCCTCAGCCTCCTTTTCTCCAGGCTGAACAGCCCCAGTTCCCTCAGCTGCTCCTTGTAAGACCTGTGCTCCTCACCAGCTTCATAGCCCTCCTCTGCATTCTCTCCAGCACCTCAATGTCTTTCTTATGATGAGGGGCCCAAAACTGAACATAGTATACAAGGTCCAGCCCCACAGTGCCAAGTAAAGGGGGACGATCACTTCTTTAGTACTGCTGGCCACACTATTCCTAATACAAGCCAGGATGCTGTTTAATTTAAAATTTAAATTTTCCTTCAGCTGGCTTTGGCTATATCTGCTCAGGGATGCCCATTCAGGTTAAGCACTGATTTCAGTGAACCTGGATGGATGTGAGAATGGATGGACCTTGGCCCCTAGAGGTTATTGCAGAGGACCTGCTGCAGTATCTGCTTTTATGATACTCTAATCTACCTAAAACAACATTTTGAGGGGTTGTATGAATACTTCACTGAGAACATTTGGGTTTTCTTTGCTTGAAACAGCATTCTAAAGAAGGCAAGCAAAGTATCTTATGCCTATTTTTCTTATAACCAAGCAAAACTGTCTTATGTCTTCAGAATGGAGAGATGCCAATATTCCTTCTTTCTTCATAGAACATTCAGATGATTGCTGTGGGATTTGTTTTTGAATGTCCTAAATACGTTTTTTTGTTGTTGTTGTTGTTGTTGTTATGTAATGCCAAAAAAGGAATTACTGAATTATTTATTTTTATTATGTGTGGTCATGACCTATTATAAATAGAGGCTGGGCTTGTCATGACACCTCAATTATTTCTATGTGCAGTGGATCCATTTGTAAGAAATAACAATTCTCTAAATACCTCCTGGCTCTGAAAGCCAAACTGGGCTCTTTCTAAGTCACTCATCACTGAGTATGGTGTTTCTGAGGACCAAATTAGGTCTTTTTTTAATGGCAGCTGTTGAAGGCATTCAGTGTCTTCAGTAGGTTTGTACTGATATAGAACTGCTTGAAATTTATTAAACTGTACTGAGGAGAACACATATACTCATATGTGTTAAACTAACTTTTTCTTACCTGTATTGAATCCTGGTGTACCATCAGAAATGAGAGAGTAAACTTTTTTCCCAGCCAAGCCTACAGATTTAATTATAATTGCAGGCAATACGCAGATTATTGACCAGATAGATATTACTGTTCAAGCTGCTTTTCTGAGCAGAGCTATGTATTAAATCTGTGAGAGCCTCACAAACCACGTATTATCCTTAAATATGCCAAATGACACACAAATGCATTATTTTGGTAGCAGTAGCCCCACTTTATTAAGGTTTCTCATCAGAATTTTATTATATTTCTGCCCATTTCTGAACTATTATCTCGGAGGTTACATGTTTACAGAAATGTAAAATTTGAATTAAAAAAAAAAATCAAAAATTTTTGAAACATGGGAGAAATTCAACTCATTGAAACCTTGTCAACAGTAAAAATGTCTGGCAGTACTTTTGACAAAGCTGCAAAAAATTCAATTGACAACTTAACTGAAACCGGTTAAACTCCTAAAAGTTTAGTTCACGGAAACAGTGATGACTTTGCTTGAGTGCAGAGGAGGTATTAAAGATGAACAGACACTGAAAAAATGTATTGTCTAAGAATCTTCAGTAAGCATGTCTGCTAATGTTACATTTTCAAACTGTTTACCTCAGAAAACCCCAGGCTTTTAGTTTATGTTTATTTAACCACAACCAATTCATTCTGAAAATAGTGCTTCAAATTTTGCTAAGGCCTTGTGAAATTCGAGTCTCATTTCTCACCATTCTTTCAGCCTATGCAAAGGGATGCCACTGTCAGGCTACAATGGCAATGTATTTTATGTGCTACGAGAGAGATATACTGCAAAATCCTTCGAAATATGTGTTGCTATTAAGTGAAGCTAAGGGCGTAGCCCCATCCCCGCAAGCCCTCCCATCTCTGTTTCAATCTGAAAGCTGTGCTTCATTGGACAGTATTGTTCAGAATATTCACTTCCACTAAAGAAGAGACAGTTCTGTATTTTTCTACACCAACCAGAGAGGCTGCAAAAATGAAAATTGCAAATGTAGCCTATAAAAAAAAATGTTTCGGGACAAACAGCAGCACCAAAGTAGAAACACCTAGCATCTCCTTCGGCCCCTTCACTTACTTGATGGCTGAACTTCAAAGCCCACTTTTGGACTATTTAAAATGCTAATATGATTAATAACAGGGAAGTAGTTTTTTACACCAAACTACACAAGGAAATTAAATTTAAAAAAACCCTATGCTAATGCACTGTAAAGGTTGCAGTTACAAATCACAGATCTGTTCATGGATATTTCATGAGCAGAAAAAAGGCTAAATTTGTCAGATAAATTATTCATTGTGAATTATTTGCTCAGCTCTATACTTTGCATGTGTACTGTATTTATAAATTTAACAGGGATTCTGGTGGTACCTTGGAAAGAAGCACAGTGCAAATTCTGCATATTTCGCTGCAACTTCCAATTTGTCTCACCGTATGTGTTCTGCGGGTGAAATTCAACCCTCCCACACAATAGCTGGTGACTGAGGCTTTCCACGCTGTCACAAAAACCACCCCCCACGCTCCTCCCGAAAGCTGGACCAGCAGCCACGGCTGCCTCCCCTCCTCGAGGGCAGGTGTGAAAGCCCCCGAGCTGGGCAAAGAAAGGGGTACCAGCGGGTTTGTAAAAGCCCGTGAGGTCACACTTGCCATCGGGGCCGGTTTGTGGCACTGGCGGGTGGTGGCAGCGGGATGGAGGGTGCAAGTCAGCCTGGCCGGCTGCTCTCCTCGCCCCACAGCCTCCCCAAAAGGTGCGTGAACACCTCATTTGGTGGCAAAGCACCCCCAAGCTCATGTCAACCTTATTCTTCACTGTATTTTATGAAAAAAGGCATTGTGTTAAGTCCTCATGGTTCTGATGAAGCAAAATGAGACGTTTGGTGTTAAGATGGCAGAGAAAACCTGAAAACCATCACCACACAACACAGCGTTTCCTCCAGCAAATGACCCTGGAGAGAGGAGGAAAAGCTCTCTGAACAAAAACGTCAACAGGACCATTAAATGACAAAACAAACGAACAGTTTCTGTCACACACCAGGTTAAAATATCTTAAATATCTGAAGAGAAAATGAATGGAACAGCATCAGTATTGCTTTACAGGTGAAAATTAAAATATGCTATAACACATCATTGTACACGATTGGCAAGGGCAGAATTTTTAATGAAGGGCAGACAGCACTTTTAGGGCCAGCAAAACACTTTTTGCTTTAGCAGGGATGCAGAGCCAAACCGGGGAGATGTTTTGGCAGTGTATTGACTGCATGCTTTTATCCTTTCGGCTGCTTAAGTTCTAGCAGAAGTAACTTGAACAGGACTACCGTTTAATACACTAAGGCTTACACAGAAGGTATTATTTTCTCTTTGACAGGGTCCAGTGCTATTTTTACACTGTTTGATAGAAAGCCGCTGTTAGGCCTCAGGGAAGGAATAGCAATTCTTTAAGTAGGGCTTGCCGAACAGCAGCTTCCTCCCTCCTGCCACTTCAGCCACCTTCTCCGATATAGGAAACGTCTGGCTCTCCATTTTCTTTAAAAAATACACATTGTTAACTATCTTTTTGGTAATCTAACAAACCTAACAAACCCCGGCATGTTTGTGCGGGACGCCTAACTCCGACACCAGCGCTCTGTTTGTTAGTCCCTTCCTCCCCACTCCAGCGCCCAGCCTCCCTGCCTCCTCAATCACATGTGTTGTTTCTCATTTAAATGAACAGTTGGATTCTTTTATTTCTTACAAGTGCTGGATTCGCCTTATCGCCCTCATTCCTTTGGGGGTTGCCAATTGGTTTTATCCACGGATGTATCATTTCTCATGCTTCCCTTTTTTCTTACAAAGAGAAAGAACCACTTCGTCAACAAGCCTCTCTGGAGTGGAAGATTAAAAACCTAGACATCACCTACCTTGCAGCGCTACTCCCAACTGGGTTGTGTAAAACTCAATTAAACTTGTCCCCATTGAATACTGCATTACAGTACATTAAACAGAAAATTCTTCAAGCGTGATGACAAAGCTTGAAACCTTGCCTCAAAGCTGTTCCTTGTAGCTTTCTTTAACATTTCAGTCTTTATGGTGCAAGTCTCCCGTTGACACAACTTTAGTCCAGCTATGAAAAATCACAGAGCCCCACAGGGATTAAAAGAGAAAGAGGAGGAGGGGAAAAAAAGAAGAAGAAAAAAAAAAAAGAAAGCCCTGTCAAAGCTGGTCTTGGCACTTTCTTTAGTGCATCTATTGAAACTATATCACCAGCAGACTAGAACCTGAGAAGTATGTGAGAGACCTATGAACAATCTGACCATTTAGAATAACTCTACGTTCACTCTGGTTGCCTTAAAGCATTTTCTTTTCTCCAAGAGAAACAGGTATTCCCAATCTCCTCCAATTAAAAAAAATACATAATGTTTTAAGATTGGACCAAAAAATTAAGGAAGGGCACAATTCTGAAAAAAAAAGGTGTCAAGCCAAGAATTACAACCTCCTCCCAAATCTAAATGTCAGTGCTTTCTGAGGAAGTATGAATTCAGATCCAAATACAGAGATGTACCTCACTGTGATGTAAATGAAATACAAAAAGGTGCGGCTAATATTTCAAGTATTAGTTTCTTCTCTTTATGAAACAAGGATGACAAGTTTACCTCAAATTTGTTTCTACCTGCACTCACACTCTCTCTCTCCAACTAATGACTGGAAAGGTTTCAAATTCAACGCAAGTCAGAGTGAGTTGTCCATGGGGTGAGAAAGCAAGTCATTTATATGAAGATCTCCCAAAGGAAGAGCTATGCATACTGAAAAACGAAAAAAGAGGGCATCAAATACATTCAGAAAAGTTCCCACTTTTCTTACAAAAGCTAATGAGATATATGTTACATGTCATGTTACATGTCAGCATCTCCAATTGCAAATATATACAAGAGTTATCAAAACCCTGGCTGACCGAGTAGTTACATTTCAACAATCCATCAATATACTTCCAAATAAACCTTTATTCTCTTGACTGTTTATAGTGATAGATGTAAAGAGACATGCTGAGCATCCAAATCTTTTCCTAAATAATAAGACTTGGAATGTTTGCTTCTTACTTCCTGCCTTAAAAGGATACATATTGTTCCTGCACATGTTACAGAGCATTTTAAAAACACTTCCACTCAAGAAAAAATGTCCTGCATTTCAGCCTCGAATGCCATAAATCATGCATTCACTCTTTGGGCTGTTCAGATATTAAGAGTGATATATAATGCTTTCTCTTTCTGTGTACTATTATTATAGTTCATAAAAATATTCTGAGTAGATAATATAAAAATATTTTGAAGATGCAATACACATGCTATGGCTTTGCAAAGCTTATTTATTAGTCCAGCTATGTGTAGTTAAGTGCTAGATTATCACATGTAGACCACTACATAAACTCTGAAAAAGAAAGTATGATGCATCCCATTTTCAAAAGGTAAGAAAGGCAAATGTAATTAGCAACCAACGTATTATTACTATAATAACAAAACATTGGGACTCAATTATTTCTGACAGTACCTTTTCATCTCCTGAACTCTACGTAAAGTCCTGCACATTTTCTCTCTGGTGTTTTAATTTGCCAAAGAGCCCCACAGGTAATGCAATACGATGAAGGGATGACAGGGGGCTTGTAAGTCCCTGCTGAAGACTTCCTCTGGCTGGTGACAATTTTTTTCATCTCTGGACAGCAGAGTTCAATATCATTGGGTACTTAAAATTATGGCATGGTACACATGCTAGAAAGGACTACTCAGGGACTTGGTTCATCCTTTTTTTTGACATTTCCTCTATATACCTCAATTTCTGCAGAGCAATAAAATGAGGAAAGAAATGAGAGCAATGAAAGAGGAAAATTATGAGATGGCTCTTTACTCCATTACGTCAGTTTTGTACCAGCTGATACCAATGAAGCTAACTGAAGATAATGGAGGTAACAGCTGTTCCCTGTGTTAAGGATATAGGCTAACTGGTTCAATGCTATGGAAAAGGTCTATTTTCCATAGAAACAACAGTTACATCAGGATAAAGCAAAATAATATAGTAACTCTATAAGAATACTGACTGTAAAACTCTAAGTTGTCTCTAACAACATGAAAAAAAGAGCAAGATTATTTCCTAAGTAAAACTTGTTTTTCCCCAGAGTAGAAGCTTTTCTTCTTTTTGTGTCCTCCATTTACAGTATTACCCTATGAAACTCTTTAGCTCAACAAATATTAACCAATTTTCATCAGAGATGCCATATGAAAGTAAATAATTGGAAAAGGAAGAGTGTACATGTTTTTATCATGCTTAGATGGGCTTATGTGCTTGCTAGCTAATTTGGGGGGTTACAGCCAATGAATTCATTGCAGTATGAATCACAGGGAACCTTTTACTAGGATATCACAAGTTGTTACTACATAAAAGGGACACAGTTTGACAGATCAGGTGTTTGATTCATGGCATACAGCTAAAATCTCATCGGCTCTTTTTCAAAACACGGAATTAGATTCAGATTTACTGTTAAAAATTGCAGGCTGTTTCTTTTTCCCCACTAGCCAATATTACTAGTAAGAGTGGCCGGAGTCTGCCAGTTGCAAACACAAACTGACCCAACTTACCTCCTGAAAGAAAAAAGGTAAAGAAACTAAGTAAAAATAAAGAATGTTGCCAGATATTAATGGCAGACTGTCAAGCTGATGTGCTCGAAGGAAACCTCAGCTAATCAGCTCCCATTGATTCTTCTATAACACTGACATCCCAGAGACAACACAGGGACATGATACAGCCATACAAGACTGACACACAAAAATAGCAGTCCCAAACTTAAGAATTTCCTTCAATACCTTCAGCTGAAGGACCAACTCTTAGATCTCCCATGTACTGGTTTAATAGCCAGAAAGAATCCCAGTTCAGTAAACTGCTGTTGCTAAGGAGAGTACTTCTTGATAGTGCCTTTGGACACTTCCTCTCACTCAGGAACAGAATTCTCTCTGTACAATTAGACCTTTGAGTATTCAAGTATTCACATGTTTAGATTTTGCAATAATTAGCAATACACAACAAAAATCCAAGTGCTAATGCTACGATCATGGTTTGCTTTGCTGAATATGCATATACGTTCTTAAAGAGAAGAAGGTCATATATCAGCTCATCACTTTTTTGGAATCTTCTAGCTGAATATGTTGAAGGGTCTTTTTAGGTTCAATAGATCTGAAATTAATTTTTTTCTGCTTAATGTCACTTAGGGGCATTTTTTTCAGGGAGACGAATGGTGTTTTGGAAAGAATTTTTATGATGCTGCGGATGGGTTTTTAAATACGGCAAAAAAAAATTCTAGTTGCTTAATGTCCAAAGTTAATCCATTTGTTATGTTATGTCATGTCCTAGTTTATAAAATTAAGATCAAACCAAAGAAACAGAATGCAGAATGTTGCTCCTTTTACATACATTTCTGTAGGACAAAATGAGGAGAAAATAAATAACAAATTATAGGAAGTGTATAAGACAGATCAGTAACACACTTAAAGCAGATGATCATATTGTGGCAAGCCAGAAAATTGTCATGTCTCACGTGTTATGGTGCAGTGGAAGTAATTGATAAATAGCTTGTGTGTACAAAACCAGCATTCTCTCCTTGATTCACTGCAAAGCTTATGGCATTTAGGGATTTACATGGACAAAAAATTGTATTTAAAGAGTTGATCCCAGCAGATCTTCTGAGAGGGTGCAAAGGGTCAAAAGTGGCTTCCATGAAAGCAACCAAACCAGTTCATCCTCTAAACCATTATTAGAATTTTTTTTCTTTTACTTAGCTAGTTAAACCCCAATAAAATACATAATACTTTGCATCACAAAACAGCTTTCTTAGTAAATTGCTCCTGGACCACTGGTCCACAAAAGACTCTCAGGATGGGGTTCTGAACATATAGCCAATGCTTATTTAGCCCTAATTAATTTCTGCTTTAGGAGGGAAAGGAAGATAAAAGTCTTGAAGTCATACTTCAGGCTACACTTTCCACGAAAGTAAGCAACTGAAAAATATCATTGTTTGTGATTTTATACTTCATTTGCTCCAATGATAAATATAATTTAATTGAACCTTAATCATAAAACTGGCTTAGCCTTAGCAATCTGTCAGTCTTATTTTAAATTTTCATTTAATTGTAACTTGAAAATGCATTTAAACTTCACATAATTTAAATCCATTAAAATGCACGTGCAGCTACCATAAAAGCAAGCCTGTTCACATTTAAAAGAAGAGTTTATTAATAGAAGATGCATCGTGATCACTTGAGGCCACCCCTCTCATTTCCTAGTGTAAAACAGATCCTTTTCATCTCATACTTTAAGTTCAATCAGCCATCTTGTAATTTCAGCAAACATTCTGGCTGGCCAAAGACACCGTTGTCTCCCCTGTGTCTCAGAAGCTTCTGTTCCTGTGTTTCTGAACATTTGTTTAAGCTCACAGACCAACCACAGTATTTCATGGCAGTTTCAGAGGTGAAGGTTAGGGCATATCAGTCAATTCCCTTTAACCCACTGATCCATGGTTTTCTCAAAAATGTCTTTAATTTATTCAGATCTTGAATAATTTGTGCACTGTCCTTCCTGTTAAATATGTTTCTATCACATTACATATTCAATTGCAAAAGTAAACTTTCTATTTGTGTGTGTTTCTGTATCGCTGCTGTTACAAACAAGAATTCTCCATTCACCAAAACAATGTTATAGAGCCCAGTATGTATTATCTGTGTACTTCTAATTTTTAAGCAAAAAGCCACAATGGTTACTAAATCCATGTGATTAAGTCTGAATATGTCTCTTCTTGTGTTTCTAGTACAATCTAACTTTTGAATATTCTTTTTACACTGGTTTGCACTCCCAAAAATGTATGTTTTCCCCTGTGTCATCTACTTTCACCACTTTATTGCAAAACTAGCATTCTTCTGTAATTTATAAAGCTAATACTATCACTTTTCTTGAGCTAGGACTTATTCTTTCTGTCTTCTAAACTCTTTTCCAAATTCATAGTATTTCCTCTCAGTGTTTATTAACCTGTGAAGGTGTAATTGTTCTGAATAGCTGAAATCACTTCTGCAGAAGTATATGTTACAGCTAGGGGGAAAGAATTTAGAATCTTAGCTAGCTTGAGTGAAACACTAACTGAAGCATCAGTTATTTTATATATATGAATGTATGAATTTATCTATATATGTTTGTATATTATGATATTATCATAGGAAATTATCTTGCAGGCAGTTTCTGCTCCAGCAACCAACCTTGGTTCTGCACGCCACCAACTGAGTCAGCCACGTGCATCACCACTCAGTTACAGAACATCTCTACCAAATCTGCTTCAACATTGCAGTTGGCTTCGAAATCATAATTTGGGCACAACCTAGCACGGATTTCTATTTGCGATGTTTGTCAGCATTTTATTGCCCTGCATGCCCTGATGGAATGAAACAAATAAGAAAAAATCTAATCTCAAACAGCGCTTTTTTTTTTCCATCTTCTTTTGGTAACACCAAAATAAACTACACTGTTAGAAAGCTGCTAAGTTCTCTCCGTGTCTGCTGCAACAGGGGTTTGTTCCTTAAATATTAAACACACACCAAAGCAGGTGGCAAATTCTTCATATTTTCTTCAGTTCTCTTCAGAGAAGACTAAAAGGGTGACAGGCTGAGCGGTGCGCCCGTGCTGGGGACGGGCAGGGCAGCCACAGGCAGTGGAACCTCCTGCCTCACTTGCAAATGGGGGTTGCAAATGAGGGACTCCCATATTTTGCACCACGCTGGGAGCTCCTTCCCTAGCTTCCACCCTCCCTCCTCCGTTGTACAATACACACTTCATAACCTGCCCCAAATCACAGGGCGCAACTGCCATTGCATTAGGGAAAATGGATGTGGTCACGGTGCCCCGCTGAGTGGTCCTGCTCCTCATGGCCTCTGTCTGCAGCAGGGAGCAGGGCTGGGGTGCCAGGGGAGAAGGAGAGAAGTGCTGACATTGATCTCTGGATCAGAGAGTACACAGATTGATCCCCGGGATCAATAGAGAGGTCAGCATTCAGTCACACATGATCTCTGGCTACAGCTCTTAGGTAATTTCTGGAAGACAATGGAGGGAGATGTATGTATGGATGTGACCGAGGGTTACATCTTGATCCCAATTTCTGTTTAAGGAAATCTACGCACCAAAAGAGCTTTTTCAATTGCTTTCAGCTCTGAATCCATTTTCCTGAGCACAAAACAAATCTCAGTGTCTTTGGTATTGCAAAAGGAGCTATCCATTTCCTTTAACATACACATTGTTTCTATACTTCTCTAATGCGAAGAAGTCTCTCAAAGCTCCTAAATTAACAATGGGAACAAAAATGAGCACAGATTGCTTTTAAAAGTAATGAAGATTCTAAGTATTATCAATAAATAAATTAGGCAGGATCCAAAACGTAGTTAGGGAATTTGAGAACTGCTGGCTGTGCCATTGCCTATGTGAGCAAACATGGCAATCGCCTGCCGGAGTCTCCAGAGCAACAAGAATAAGAACTCAGTGACCTAATAACAAATTACTGGCTTGCAGGTCAATTAAGTAGCCAAGAGACACATGAATTCCACCTGTTGTGCCATAATAATGGCTTTGCTTTTAAGCAGCTGGAGATTAAACATGTCAACAAGATTTTAACATTGTGTTCCAGGAGGTCCAGCTCTACAGCCCACTTGGACATCACCGGCTGCATGTCATACAGGTTTTCCTGGGAGCCTGGCACCTTGAATGCCATGAAAGTCTTCCCTGCACTATTGCCATCAGACTTAATCTATTTAGAGGTATGGGGCACAAAAATCTCGCACCGCACTGTCAGTTATACACAGAACCACCTGCAATGGGGGAAGAATATATTTCTACATTGCTTTAGCTTTTGCTTTTACACAGCACAGCATTAGTTTGTCTTGTGCCACAAATACACAGTAGGAATAATTGACAGGAATCATTGTAAAACAGGCTGCAGATGAATCCAGCCTCATTTCCTCCCATACAGACATTTTATACTCAGCACCTATGGAACTGCCTGAAAAGAATGGCCAAGGTTTGATTTTAGGCTTCTAGGTCATGGTTTCACCTTGACAACAGCTCTTTCATTTCAAACAGCAACATTTGCCAGGATCCCTAAGGTGTTTTCATTTTTGTCAAGAAGTGTAGGGGAAAAAAAAAAAAAAAGTATGAAAAAAAGATAAATCTTAATTCACAAGCTTCAGGACTATCTCTGTGTCTCCAGCACAAAACTTCAAATGCAATGCAGGACCTGGATGTGTATTAGAAGGCTGCAGATTTAAACCTTGTCCACCATGATCAAACTGGATTTATGGAGCATCATAACTCTCCAGACACCATCCAGCAGCTTATTAATTTAATAGACTCCTGTCCATTCCATGATGTTCCTGCCCTGACAGTCTCTCAAGATAAGGCGAAAGCCTTTTGACAGGACAGAGTGCATATATATTTTCTTCTGTTTTCCTGTGGATGGGGTTGTCGACAACTTGAAATGTGTGGCTCAGCAAATTTGGAGGCTTTTTCCTTCCCTTTTGCTTTGCAGGGAAGATGACAGAGGTAACGCTACAATGAGCCACAGGGGTCACAAGGTTTACTGCAGTCTCTATATTTATTTAGCATAATGGATTGAAAAAAATTTAAAAAGAAAATAAACCACATTCAACATCTATGTCATAGGCTGAAAATAATGACAGTATTTTTCTTAAAAGATTTCTAAATGACTGATTTTACTGCAACTGAGTTAGACATAGGAGGGGCAAATACATATCTTGAAAAAAAAAATCTCTGCATGATGTTTGCATTCATTTTTGCCAGTGGTCTGAATGGTTGAAGCAATATTTTTCACACTATCCCAGCGTGAAGTACAGACTGGACTTATTTTCTATCCTGAACATGTTCTCATAGGTGAGTGTTAGACTTGGTTTACAGCTTTTCTGTGCAAATCATGTCAATACTGTGCCTATTTTCTTGACTCCTCAAATGAAAAGTTAATTCCAATTTCAAACCATGAAATAAACTACACAATAAATGATAAGAAGAACACACACACAAAAAAACCCCAAAACAACAAAACAAACCAACATACATATAAGAACAACTTAAAGTATCACTTGGCTGCTCTGTAAATGAAATGCACTAATAATGAACAAAAGCATTTTCATATTGAAAGTGGAAATATAGCTTTCCCCGTGCATTTCTTGTCATCTTCCATTTATTATCTACATACTTAGAATTTAGAGGGCATGTAATAATTCACTGTATGCTATTATATGCATATTATACTAATTCCATAAAGATGCATAAAATAATCTTTTTCTTGTAGATAATTAAGACCATATACAAGGCCCTGACCTTTAAACTCCCTCAAGCAGATAATCCCCCATTGGATCTATTTGCATAGGTAAAAAAATAAAAATAAGGAGAAAGTACAATCCTGCTTTGTGAGTTTTTTGAAGCCAAACTGAAGCCAAACTGAAGCCACAACACTGCCTGCCATTAGCGAGCAATAAATACCACTAGTCATGGGGATAGATATGTTCTCCTTTAGAGAGGAAAGCAGCAGCACTGATTTGCAAAAGTTTTGTTTGCAACAGTGTTATTAGGCATCCTCTCTTTTCAACATTCCTGCAAAAACAGACACAAATGGTGCCATCTACTTGCCTACCAACCACATCTTTATGGTTGTATCCATGAGACTTTCTTCCAATGGCTGTGAAGGTATATTGCTCTTGTAGAGACAGCCTTTTATGTAAGCATTAGACACACAATCATACTTCTCTTAAGAGATATTTTGCTATTTTTCAGTGGTTTTGAAAATGAAATGTAAACCAAGCTTTTCCATGGACATTTGATATTAGGATAAGCATCACATGCATTTTGTTAAAAACTCAGATATTTTTGTCAGTGGATATGAAGAACAGAAAGCTGTAGCACCACCAAAGGCTTCAGCACATTGTTCATCTAGTGGAGGCATCCAGAGGGACAGCAGATACTGCAGCTTTCTGACTGTCCATGTGGAACAGACTAAGTAAATTCACTCTATTTGCTTTTAATAGTATGTGGAAAGAAGCTACTTGCAATCTAAAATATATGCTCCAAGTTAACCTTTGGCCCATTAAACAACTTGTTCTCTGACCCAAACCAAAATATACTCGTATTCTAATGCAGCACTATTTAAACTCCTTATGATGTCTGACCTGTGTCTCATAAGGGTCTCTGCTGTTATGTGTCTGTGGCACAATGGACCATTACATTGCCTGAAGTTGCAGGGAAAAAAAAAAATAAATAAAGTATTTGCTAGCTGAAAGCTCATTTGCTGGGGAAAACATGGTATGAAGGATCTCACAGAACAATTAAGAAAAGCAAACCTCTCTCACTAAAGAAAAATGTAAGAACCCTTCTGTTGTCACAACCGACTTTTCCTTTATGTTAAAAAAGAGAGTGCTTACTTTAAATTAGCAAAATTAATTAAAAATTGCCAAGAAGTCTTACTAGTAGTTTCATGTAACCTCTTCTTGTATCTTCAATGCATGGCACATATGTCAGCGAAACAACTCATCCCAGTACCAGTAAAGTAAGTAAACAATTATATATTTCTTGACTTATTTTAAGGCAACCACTGGGCAGCACAGCAGGGGAGAAATTGCTTCCAACCCGACTTCTGCTCAGCCCTCTCCTGTGTGCTGTCTCTCCTCCGGTTTCTATTTATAAATTAGCTACATGACACAGTTTCAGTGTGGGCAGCTGTCATTTTAACTAATCTCATCCTGTAAATCCACCCTAGCAGGCTTGTTCTCTATTGTGATTGGAGAATAGACTTTTTTGGGCAGCTTTCAAATGCAGCATCTGTTTGAGCAAGCACCCATCCCTTAGCTGTGTGGAGAAGCACTCTCCGAATTTGCCCCCCCCCTCCAACCCCCCGGTTTTGTGTTCACCGAAAGAAAATCACAATTCTCGGATCTTACCCTTAGGCAACATCCTCCCCAGCCAGGAATTTGTTAGAGTCGCTCAGTGGGCACTGGCTGCGATTTCACTTAGGGAAGGATGGAGGCTTTTTATGGCATTTGATATGTGTTCGCACCATCGGGACAATTAACGGGACCATCCTGTGGAATTACTTAGTAAGATGTCACACGGTGCCTGTGCAACCACTCTGGGGCCAGGACGGGCTTTTTTCTCTCCTCCCGCATCCTCTCAGAAATAACGAAGGGCATAAACTACTCAGTGAGGCCAGGCAGAGGAGGAAATAACATCAGTAAATCACTAATGGAAATGCAAAATCCAACACCGCTTCACGTGAAATGAGATGACGGGCGGCTTGAGAAGCATGTGAGCTGCTGCCAGCAGCCGCCTCCCTTTCGGCAGCCGACTCCGACCCCGTCCCACCGCCCCGTCCCCCAGCACCCGTCCCTGATGGAACAGCCATTTTCTGAGCGGGATTGCAGCAGGGGACGTGCCCACAGCTGCCACCTGCCCAGGACATGTGCTTGGTGGGACGAGATGCACCCCGACCGGCCCAGACACACATTAAACATGTTGGTTTTCCTGCGCAGAGTTATCCTGTGGTGCTCTGCAATCAATTACTGTTATACCATCATCATTAATAATTTTCTTAATGAAAATGATTCTGTTGATCTCCGTTGTATTTTAATTATCAGAGTTAAGCATAATTACACTGCAGCTCTGAGCTGGCATGTAGACTCCTTTAGGGCGCAATTTTGTTTTAACACACTGATAATGTAATTTTACATTGTGTCAGTTGTTTAGTTATTATCCAGTCGTACAATTCCGCTGTATTCCTGATAACAGATAATAACCTTAGCACCTCCTATATCCTGAAGTCATTTAAAAAGCAATATTGGAATTTCACAACTAGCTAACTTAATCGCCTTATGATTTTATAATTCCCACAGCTAAATATTTGTACAGACACCCTGTTTTAACAATGCCACTAAACATACGGTATCCATACATTTCACATAAATGGCTTTAATAATAGCTAGAAAACTGTCTGCTATATGAGCACAGTTTTTAGTCTGTGCAACTGTATTTTTTACACCTATTCTATTCTATTCTATTCTATTCTATTCTATTCTATTCTATTCTATTCTATTCTATTCTATTCTATTCTATTCTATTCTATTCTATTCTATTCTATTCTATTCAGTTGTAATTCATTTACAAAATCCCTTACAGTCCCAGTGGAAGATTTGCAGCTAATACCCCAGAGCTCCTTCCTAGGTTGTGAGGGGACTCCTACCTCTGGTCTTAGAGATTTACCAGGTCTGGCCCACAACGCTGGTAGGCACGACTGCTTCTCAAGTACACTGCGTTGTAATGAACATATCGTTCATGCATTAATACTTCCCACCAATGTATCTTGCTTGAATTACTGAAACTCTGCAACTGTTTTCTGGAAAGCACATATTTATAATTCTAGATAGGGTACAGTTCCTAAAATATGCCTCTAAAATTTCAGATGCTGTTTTTAGGACATCTCTTAAATTATTGAACAGACTATATTTGAAACACGAGAGGAGTTTGAAATAAATATTAAAACAAAAAGAGCGTGTCTTTTAAATCTAATTACAGTTGTAAAAGTTTCCTTTCAAAAAAAAAAAAAAGGGAAAACAGCACATGCCATGAGTAGCCAGCTTGTGTCAGAGCTTGTAAAGAGAGATACTAATGAACTGTTTTTCCCTTTTCTAATTTGTCCTCGTATTTGAGAAATGTAGTTATAAAAAGTACAGAAAGAAATAAGTTGTCCTAGACTAAATAGAATTAATTTCAAATACTGAACAGTTATTTCATAGCTATTCTCTCTGAATGTACTCTGATGTATGATTTTAAATAGCCAGTTTCTTAATCTAAAAATTTATATAGAGGATGAATTGTAATTCCACTGTAATAACTTAGCAATGTAATCCTATATATGTACGTAATACATATACATACATGCACACATACTTTTTGTGTTTGCTTGCCTAGGGAAAATATTTTATGGAGAGTTTTGAAGGCAAGTAGGTAGTTAGCTGGTCAGGTCAGAGTTGCTTTCAATAGGAACCACATGCCAGACTCCTCTCCCCATGATCATTCTGTGTGCAATGCATGGGTGTCTACAGTGCCCACAGCTTCTAGCGAACTGACGTGAGGCGGACATTGCTATGGTCTCCTGAAAGATATGGGGGAAATTCGGCTCTCGAAGATATCACTGTAATAAGCTAAAAGGAAATACAGCATGTCCTTCCAAGTCAGCAACTGACTACCCAGGATGATGTACTGTTAGCCAATTCTCAAACTTCTTTTCCTTTTAGAAATGTTCCAATCTACTCCTCTCATCTCATCTTGGGTATAGTGAGGAAAACAGCTCTCCGGTGACCAAATCCCCTACATGTATAATTCCACACATTTGTTCAGCTAATTGCTTTCAGAAATAACAATGTATTGCTAAGCAAACTAACAAAATTATACACATGCAACTACAACATAACATCGAATTACAACTACATGCCAGCTGACACCATTTCATTAGAAGTAATGGCACTGTAGGAGACAGAACGCTAACACAAATCAAGGCAATGTAATCTGGAATGATGAGATACAAATTGAAGGAAGAAACATTATTCTATTTATTTATTTTACCATCTTCTATTTGACATTGTTTTGTGATCCAAGCCAATTAATCTTTCTAGTACAAAAATCCCAGCATGGCTCAAGGGAAGCATAGATGCTTAATGAACGACAGAGCAGCCGACTCAAAGTGCAAGGAGATGAATAGAATGCAGTGAAGGTAAAGCATATCTACAACTTATTTCCCACATTAGTTTAGTAAAGTAGCAGGTTTTTAACATGTATTTATAAATTAGGGCTCAAATTTACCCTCAACTTCAGTTATAATACACATCTGCAGTAGAGATAAGAGAGTTCACCCTGAGCACTGTATGACTGTCTCACAACACCTCGTTAACCAGCACCATCAGTGAAATAAAATCCAGCATGCTTGAATAAAAAAAGTAATGTTTTGGGCTACTCAGATTGCACCAAACTGAAGAAAGTTTTTAGTATTTGAAAAAAAAAATAAAAATTTGTATTTAAATAGATTAAATCAGACAGATAGCACTGAAACTGTCTAATGAATTAGTTAGTGTTTGTAAAGTACTTTGAAGATGAAAAGCCTTACTGGTATATATGTGCTAAGTATTATTATAATTACAGAAAGAATGTAATACTAGATAAGACATCATCCTATGGGAATTTGCAGAAGCTGTATTTTGGAGTGAAAGTAATTTCCCATTACATTAAAAAGTTGTTGCAGAAAAGTTTGCCTGTGAGTATTCAATAGTATGAATAGCAAACTGCAGCTCTGGATTCACGAGAAAAGCTTTGCTGTATTACTGAGAGCACTTCGCTGCTTCTCCCACTTGGGCAGCAACCAGCAAGCTGTGAATGAAGGGCAGCTCAACCCTTTTTAGATGTGAGCCCAGCTCTGTACTACTGCAGGTGTTTCAGGTTGCAGAATGAACGTGTTGGCATTCTGTAATTATAATAGAAAGAATTTATAAGACCCTGGTGTGCAACTCATTTTTAACATGCAAATTCCCTGTTTTCAGCGTTTCAACTTTCAAAGGCTTGTGGCAGTTTAAAAGCAATCCTCTTATAAGTGTATAAATTGCAATGATTATAGGAACAAGTTGTAATTGTTTCTAGTAAGTTTTTAGGAGGCTTTGATGTTTTGATTAGTGTTTTGTATGTTAATATATTGATATGGGTGCTTATTTGCCTGGATGCTTGTATGCTGAAATGGTCACTAGGTTGCCTCAGCAAACAAATCTTTGATCTCAGTAGGTCTGTTTGGTTAGAAATAAAACCTAAAAGAAATTAAACAAGAACAGTGCATGTTCTGAAGTATTCACAAAGTGCTGAGATTGGTGATTGAAATACAAGGAAGGAAAGTCATAGTTTAGCAACCTGATCTTCAGGGGGAATAACAAAACCAGCTACGCTAATGTTATTCTTATTCCGTGTATTCAAGTGGTGGCTTTTTTTTTTTTTAAACATTCTGTAATGACACCATAACCACATTTACGATGCTTTCACAGTGACTGACCAAAGTGCATAGTCCGTGGCAGTACGGAGTGAACCCAAGATGGTTCAAGATGCAAGATAAAAGCCTTTTAATCTTGATCCAAAGTAGCTGTTAGATGTGGTAGGTTAGACAAAGCATGTTTGGGGGGCTTCGTAAGAACTCATACTGACTTGAGGAAATCTGACAATCCACATAAGACAGAAATGATACGCATTGCCACTAGCCAGTACATTCCAGTGAAGCATCATCATGTCATGCCACTACACACAGACTGGAATGTCAGAGGTGACAACCCTGAAATACAGTTCCAGTTATCTTCTGTTACCATGCTGACATGAAGCCTTATCATAGTCCAATCAAGTTCACATTCTTCTTATAAAACCAGATTTCAGTTAGTAGTCTATAATGTAATGTAACTTAGAGAAATGCTATCCAGTATGTCCAATAAAATGTCAGAAAGAATTCATCTATTTAAAGTGTATAGATTTTACTGATGTTTCCCAAGAGGCACTAAATCTCAGAGAGAAATGGATGGTATGTCTTATGTCAGCTGACGTCCTTCTGTGTTTGCAAGGCACTTAGTATACTACAGACACCATGTGGAGTTTTTGCATCATTAAAAGAAAAAAAGAAAAAAAAAAAGGCAAAACCACAACATTAGAGGAAAAAGGGAATGAAAACTGTTTCAACTTTAATGGGAGACGAACTACATCTTCCTATTATGCAACAGGTATATTTTTATCTCAGTACTTTACACAGGAAAATAGAGAAAAAATCAGTTTGTGTTTACCTTTGCTGTACACAATGCAGTTGTTTTTGTTGTCTTCTACTCCTTGCCAAGTCACATCCAGCAACCACTTGGGGCCAGCAGTCAGTACCATAGGGACTGAAGCCTTTGTCTTCTGTAGGAAGGATGATAACAAACAGATGCCATTTGCTTGCCTTGATTAAGAACTTGAATAATAATAGTAATAATAATTTTATTTGCAAACAACAAAATCTCCAAACCCATAAGCCAAGGTCTTATTCCCCTGCCTCACGAGTTTTTTTAAGAATACACAAGCAGGAAGCTTGTGTATTCTTTCATTGATTGAATGGTGAAACTATTATCAAGGATTTTTCCGAATGATATTGGATCAGATCTCCAAGATTAAACAGATCTCTGGTGGCTGAGAATTATAAAGGGAATGCAGATGACTTTCACAGCAAAGAGCCAAGTGTTTAGAAGTGAACTTTAGACACATTGTACTTCATTATCAACAGGATCTCACTATTTCCTGAAACAGACAGGAAAGAATTTAAAGAATCGGTATCCATTTCAAAGATCTGTCCTGGCTAACATTTGTATTATCATATGAAATTGTTGTGAATGGATAATGGAATTTTTCTGCTTTTGCTAAGTGTTGATGTGCGATTTTACTGTGTCTGAAATAATAATAAATGTTAATGATTCACTACTCTTTGTCTCCAAAAAGACTATAAAATAAGTTGTACTACTAAATTCAAAGGCATAGAAGTAAAGCGTGACATCCATTGCACTTGAAAGGTGTGCAGGCAAGGAGATGCACATTTAACAAAACCATCTCCTCTGTATATTTCAGATTCTAGATTTTGAGAATTCGGTATTTGAGGAGATAAGGTAGAAGCTTTAAATTTATTAACATTTAACTCATTTTACTAATCAAATGGCAACAAATCCTGTGGGTAATCCTGACTTTGTCAGCTTGTGGCACTGAGATGCCACTTACACTTCTATCATTCACAATTATTTTTTCTCTGTATATTGCACGAAACCACAACAGAGAGTACAAAGTACAACAGTCACTACATAACTTTCATTTTTTTCCTGGGATATAATTCTGTCTAAGATATCCCAACCTTTTTAAAGTGAATTTGATCTATTAGTTTTATATTCCACAAATAATTCTCTAGTTAGCTCCAGCCTTGTTCTATTCTGATATTCTGTATGATTAAGAGAGTTAAAAATGTTAAGATATGGAAAATCTTATATTTATATGAACATTCCAGATGCATTGGTCACATTTATTATCTATGAGTGTTCTAGGAATGTAGCGAAGTATATTAAGAGTTACCATAGAACATATTACATACCCAAAATACACACAAAAGTATTTATTGAAAATAAAATATTATTTTCAATATTTAGTTATATAAGATAAAATTCATACTCTTATATAAGATATATTTAATATAATTTATGATATATCAGTATTTTAATGAAAAAAGATAGCAAGATGCACTGAATGTCACAGTTCTTCACATTTTCAGATATTTTTTATCTGTTTATTCTCCAATACTGTGTTATCAAATATAGTATTTCTGGCTTAATTTGCATTTTATGTTTTGCATTTTTCATACCAATGTTTATGCATAAGTCACACTTCTTCTATATGCACTCCATGACATTACTCATCTTTCAGAAGTGTTGGAAAAAACAGATATAAATGAAGAATTAAATTAGTAAAAAGGAATGTAACAGCTAGCAACAATATACCTACCTAGTGTAAAACCGCTGCAACAAGAGACATGCAATGTTTTAATTGTTAATACTGCTTTTTCTACAGGAAGTTGCAGAAAGTGTGTTTGCTTATACGAAGTGTTACAAAAGTCAACCCAACTGCTCACGTTTGAAATTAAATGGAATCAATGGAATTTCTAATTTTAATTTGGTTAAGTTCATGTATAAATTATCAAGAAGTCTGATATTACCAATTATAAAATCAGTGCAAAATATTTACGTATGGACTGCACAGAAAATAATGATGTAAATGAGGCACGAACTGAAAGAGATTTGCAAGAAATGAGATGAAAGGTAATCAAAGTATCATCTCCATCTCCTAAAACAGAAAAGTCTGGACTTTAGTGTCATTTACACCAAAACAGCGCTAAGGCTGCTATGGAAACAAGGAGGAGTGGCTATTCTTCACATAGCTGAGAATCATACCATATTAAATACAAGCTTTAGCATGACTGTTGGCAACCATGACTGCATAGCAATAACGAAGAGGAGGACTAGGACATGTTCCTACCATGTTTCATTTCTCCTACTGCCATTTCAGTCAAACCTTTAATGTGTTTTTTGTGCTTCTATGTGCTTGCAGTCTCTGGTAATCACAAGTACAATCAAAAGACAGTGCAATATTGTCCAGATAGTGGACTTTCCAAGTACACTATAAATGATTAAGACATTTTAAACAAGTCTTTTTTTTTTCAGTTGGAGGCCAAGTTAAAAAAACATAACAGAACAAAACAAAATTCTATATTTTAAGTGCAGAAGGGATAATTTACTTAATTTGCAGAAGATCTAATTCCTATTTCTGTTTTTGTTGTTCCCACACATTTGACATTTGACTGTGTCTCTCATTCCGGCGGTGTTTAAAAGGCGTACAGATGAGGTTCTTAGGGACATGGTTTAGTGCTAGAGTTAGGTTATGGTTGGACTCGATGATCTTGAGGGTCTCTTCCAACCAGAATAATTCTATGATTCTATCTATAAGGGTATTATTTGCATTAAAGTGGTACCAAACCACCTCAAATAATATCAGGATCTTCTTGTGCTGGGCAATAGTTTATTATCTACATAGACAGGACAAATAATACGTCATGGAAAAGGATGATACATACTGCTGAGGAAGAAACAATAAGCAGAGGTACCGTTTGACTTTCTCACGGAGATGAATTTCTCTTTTAGTAAGCGGCAGGACTAGTCCACTAGGCCATTGCCCCTCTTGGTTCTAGACAAAGTGGAGCCCAGGCTGGTGCCTCTTCCCTTCAGAGGTGAAGCAGCAGCAGCAGGTAGATTGAGCACCAGCTGTCAGGATGCAGGTCTGCTTTGCCATCCCATTTTTGAAACTTAAAGAACTACACAGAGATCACTAAATCAGCTTCCAGGTCGTTGGCAGTAAAACTTGTAATCAGTTGAGCAGCTGTGAGTGGTCTCTAGGCACTAGAGATAGGCTGGAGGAGGGACAGGGTGTTTCGTCTCACAGCTCTGCTAGCCCAGAAGAGCTGGTGGACACCTCAAAAGAATTTCCCATTCTCCCATAGCTCTGCTCCCAAGCTGCACAGATATGTAAATAAACTTTTTTAAATATGAAAGCAAAACTTCACAAGGCCCTGGCTGCTTATAAAGCTTGGCAGCTCCACTAAGGGAGACAGGCAGTGGCTTCCCTTTGAAGTACCTCACAGGCATATTGTGTGAGCTGTAAGACGAGTCAGGACCACCACAGCAGTTCTTTGGGCCTGGCATCCTGTGAGGTTCACATGTTCACAGGAGGTGTTCACCACTGACAAAGGCTTGCTCTTGTTGTGCCTTATTACATAGTAAGAATTGAAGCGAGCCTGCTGATTCAGGAAAGGCCATTTCACTAAAATGGTTAAAGTGAAAAGACCCCAGTCCAAGATAACAAGAAGCTATGGTTAAATCAGTCATGCCTTTATCACCTCAAGATTAGACTACTGCAATGCGCTACACCTGAGGCTACATTTTAAATCCATTTGAAAGCTGAAGCTGGTGCAGAATGCGGCAACCCGCTCGTAAAGGAGGATATCGTGCTTTGAGCACATTGCACCAGTGCTTTTAAACCTGCACTACGTGTCTGTGGGATTTAAGGCACTGGTTGCAACCTCTGAAGCCTGGGACCTGTCTGTCTGAGATGCCTAATTGAGACCTGCCAGGTCCTTTGCCCCAACTATACAACCACAGCTGAGATCTACTGAGCAACATGAAAAAGGCCTCTCTTGTCTTGAAACAGAAGAAACTCTTGGCAGGGCAACATGTTCTTCATGGCTGCTCTTTAGCTTTGGGACACCATCCCACTTGAAGTATGTTCACTCTCTGACTCTCAGAGAGTACTATGAAAATCATCCTTTAATTCATAAGACTTAATTGTTGTACTGTAACATTTAGTTGGTCATTCCCAAAATGGTGGCAGCAGCAGTGGGAGGTGTTGGTTATTTTATACTATGTTTTTTTTTCAGTGTTATTAGGAATACTTCTAGCTTAAGAAAGGTAACCTTTTACAAAAAGCTTTCTTGATGCAGGAACAACAATATTACAGCTGCTTAAAAATAAGACTTCAAAGACCAAACAAAATTTTGTTTCTCCCTCCAAAAGAACTGCTCCAAATCATTCAAAAACTTAAAAAATCTTCTGCTGATTGCCTAAGTACAATCGTAGGGATCTGCTAGCACAGATGCCCGTAAGATGGGGCCATACAATAGTAACGTCACATTTTGGAAATGAGGGCGCATTATCAAGCTACCATATTGTTCACTTCTCTGCACTAGGTAAGTATGTATTCTACACTTGAGTAATTTTTACCTGTAAATGCAATTTCTGCTAATGTCTTCGTGCCATAACTAGATGAATTTGACAAGGACAAACAGGGTCAAAAATGTGATCTCTCAGGGAACAATTAGAATCAGCTAATGAGGATAAAAGAGGTCAGGCAGGCATCCACTTTTCACTAACCTTTGAAGGAAGTGGACAAACAAGGGATGTAACCCTCAATAAATGTTTATATTCAGTCAAGAGGTTAATGGCGATAAAAATAGCCATCAGAGCAAGCCGAAAATAGTTCTGCACTCTCGCTAAAAGGCATCAGTGCCGACAAGTAATGTTAGATGGGCTCTTCCCTGCAAAGATTTCTAACATATGATGTGTGTGGCCTGGCAGAAGCTTGAGGAAACCCCCACACTGAAGAAAAATATGGTATGAGCAAGTTGTTTGAAATCTATGAAATTCTGATGTCAAACGCCTGATCGTTGCTAGCTGTTTTCTAAGCAGCTGTGCCAGAACAAGAAATAGTCACTGAGCTGATGTTCAGTAAATTGCTGTGACACAACCATCCTGTCCCAGCCATGGTCTTCCAATAAGTGCTCAACATTATTCAAGGAGATGTACCATTCATCGAAAAATCAATATATTTCTATCTTGAACTTTTTTTTCTTAAAGCACTCCAGGGCTCTATAATGTCAAAACTACTTCTTTAAAGTACTCTCACCGAAACAGAGGAAAGCTGCTGAAGACTTAAAATACTCAAGGGCTTTGTTTCTAATTGCATTTTGGTTCCTGCAAACAGATTTTCTCTCTAAATCTTCCACAGAGCCTGAGCTCCCATGAAAGATACACAAGTTTACCAAAACGTCTTTGTGCCCTTGGAGAAAGTTCTCATGCCCCACTGTGCAATGTTACTTTATACAGCAGTTAAAAACAAGACTTAACTGGGAGAAGAGCTGTGAATGTACCTCAGGTACCTTCAGATATGAGTCTGGGATAGAAAAACACCAGTTAACACACCGATGGAGGTTCCTACTTTGAAATTCAATTTAAATTCAATTTGATTGTCACACAGTTGACATGCCTTCTGACATGCTGAAACTGCAGAACATCTCCTCATAAGAGGTTAAGTTCTCCTTTGGTGGTCACCATACTCCACACAGCAAAACTTTTTAAGTTGGGAGGGTCTCCTAAGCGATCATTCTAGACTGAGCAATAGCAGAGTTTGCATAGGTCACAAACTACCCCTAATTAATTTTTTTTTTTTTAAGATGTTTTTGAATAAGGAGAGTGGTAACTTCACTTCATTATCTCACACTTTTATTGACTGTCTCAATGTATTTCTTTATCATAAAACAGATTACAAACTCATCAAACCCTAAGACAAGCCCATCCAAACAGCCCAGTGGACTGACCCTCATTTTGTCATTGATTTGTGCAATCAATTAGACTTCTTTCGATTTCTATAGCTTCCCAGAACACTCCTATCTTTTTCCAAGAATTCAGTCTTGGAAGAACATTTATCTCAAGGGCTTCTGTGGAAACCCTGCCAGTCAAGGCCTGTGGCAGCACTTCACAGTGCCTTGGCTTTCTTTGCTAGACATGCAAAGGCAAATCCTCTCCACGAACATGCGACTGGAGATGTCAGGAGGTTTCTTGTGCTGTGGCTCCATGCTGATGACAAATATCACCAAATAAAGCAGACACAGCAGTCTCCAGCCTATGAACACCTACAAGTGATAGGACGAGAGGAAAGGCCTTCAAGTTGTGCCAGGGGAGGTTTAGATTGGACATGAGAAAAAAATTCTTCACTGAAAGAGTTGTCATGCATTGGACCAGGCTGCCCAGGGAAGTGGTTGACTCACCAACCCTGGAGGTGTTTAAAAGATGTGTAGATGAGGTTCTTAGGGACATGATTTAGAGGTGGACTTGACAGTGCTAGGTTAATGGTCGGACCTGATGATCTTAAAGGTCTTTTCCAACCAAATCAATTCTATGAATCTACTCTGAAATTGCACAATTGCACCAGAATTTCAGTTTTCACAGCCCCTGCTAATGTGTGAGATTTAGAAATTTAAACTACATGCAACAGATATTTTGCAATCCTTAGTCCTTGAGGATGAAAATAAAAAAATTTGAGAACCTGATACAAACGTAATAGATGCAGTTAATTTCACCTAAATCTGCAGACAGCCTGGGATAAAGTTGTAAAGTAGTAACTAAAACAGTCATGGGATCCCATGTTTCAGAGGAGTGTTCAAGGATCATCCATCAGATGCCTGTCTTATGGCTGGATGATGAGAGTCCAAGAACCTGTTTACCTGCAGAGATGTAACCAGTGTTCTGGCAGCTAACTGGCAGAAAGAAGACAGACAAAGAAACTGCAGCTTGTGATGGGCCATGAAACTAGTGACAGAGAAAAGAAGGAAGGGTCAGTGATACATCCTAATATCTTGGACAAGGGCGGATGGAGAAAGTCCTCACATCTCTTCTGCCCAGGGCTCTGGTTACTCATCATGTAGCACTATTGGTTAACATAGCAGTGCTGCACCTGTGCACTGGCTGTTTGTGAAACAACTTGCATTGTTCCTGTTCTACAATGTGTTACATTTGGCTATTTATTTTGGGATTCCTCTTACAGGAGAGGAGAGGAAAGAGGAGAGGAAAGAGGAGAGGAAAGAGGAGAGGAAAGAGGAGAGGAAAGAGGAGAGGAAAGAGGAGAGGAAAGAGGAGAGGAAAGAGGAGAGGAAAGAGGAGAGGAAAGAGGAGAGGAAAGAGGAGAGGAAAGAGGAGAGGAAAGAGGAGAGGAAAGAGGAGAGGAAAGAGGAGAGGAAAGAGGAGAGGAAAGAGGAGAGGAAAGAGGAGAGGAGAGGAGAGGAGAGGAGAGGAGAGGAGAGGAGAGGAGAGGAGAGGAGAGGAGAGGAGAGGAGAGGAGAGGAGAGGAGAGGAGAGGAGAGGAGAGGGAGAAAGAGAGAAAGAGAAATGTACACACAGATGGAATCCCAAAGACAGCTGGGATTCTCTGCAACTGAGAAACCCTGCTGTTTACCACAAGAGATCATCACTTGTCAAGTGACAAAACTGAACATATATTTCACCATATATCCACAGACCTAAAGCAGACCAAAGAAAATATTCAAATACAAAAAGTACACTCTAGGTCTGTTAATATTTTCCAACACTTTTAATGAGTTCAATATGATTCCAGATATTTTATTAATATCAAATATGACTGCTGATGAATGTCTCTAATGCAAATTAAAAGTATGCTAAACATTGAGATCATTTCACATTACCTAGATAGAATACATTTTTCAAATCTATAAAATAAAAATAAATAAAATATCACTGTAACTTAAGTATAGAATAATGGCTGTCAAAAGCAACTTTAGCTTGTTCTATTTAATCCAGGATACCCTTGGAACTCATCTTCAAACTCTTCCCTAGAACTACAAAGGTTTAAAATAATTAATACAGATTCTAGAGCACCTGGTCCTAGTTGAGGATCCTGACGATTCCTTCTGGCTGCTTGCCATGTGGTCCTGAAAGAGGTGACAACCAACTGATAGGAACAGGAATGGAAAACCTGGAAACTGGAGCTCTGAACACTCACTGAGCTTCCTGTGCCCACACCACCCCATGCTGATGGGCTTTCTACCCCTGTCCTTCCCTCCTATCAAGTCTTTTCACTTGGCTTCACTTCGCAGCTGCTCCTCCCCTGCCCTGCCCTCCTAACTTCTTCTTTCCTCCCTGTTGTATACACCTGAATAACTATGTCTGGATAACTCCTTCCTTTCACAAAGGGCAGGGGATGGACAGCAGTGTATTTTGCCATCACTTTCTTGAGTGACTTCCTCATTGAATTTCTCCTATTACTCTCTGTCCTTTCCATTTCATTCGTTGAGAAAACAGTATAGATATAGATATATAAAAATAAATATATATGCATTGCATGTTTACACAGTGACCAGCATGAGGACATAATATTCTTAGTTGGTTCTGTCATTATGATAAATATGATGAAGATACTCTGAAACTTGACAGTGCAAAGTGAATTATCTCTGTCCTGGTGAGTTGGATACCTGTGGGTAGCACAGCCACTGTTGTGTCACTGTTCTCCGGTATCTGCTGTGGGTGTTGAACCTTTCTGCTTGCCTGTAAAGTTGGATACTTTGGATAATACTATTTCAGAGATGACATGCACCTGCACTGATGAAATCACACACTATATAACTTATCTTTAGACAAGATATAAAGCAGTGCTGCTTGCACACTTTCATACTGAATTATCAGCGCATTTTTCCTACTGAGTTAACATCCTTGTTGTAAATTGTTGTCTACTCTAACAATTAGGTCTATCTTTCTACTAATGAGACCACGTTGATTTTTGCCAGTAAATATATTCTGAATCCACTTGCTTGACTGTAACTGTTTTCACTTTCACTTTTGCATTTTTACATTTTTAGTGCTAAATAGATGAATACTCTGCCCAGTACGGCTCAGCTACAATTCTGCAAACATTGAGTTTACACTGTGGAGGGACTAAACTCTGGGATAAACCATCAATCCCTGTTAATCTTCTGACATTTGCTCTCTTTGCACCAAGATCATTTCGGCCTGGGGTAGTTAAAGTGACAACAGATATTCCAGACAATCAAGGGGACAATTGCAAACGTTTTTCCAGAAGGCATTGAGGCATTTATGCTGCATATGGACTAATTCCAACTAGACCCACTGTTCAGCTATTTACACTGAAACTGTCCAGAACAATTGCAGCTTAGTTACAGTGAGGTGGTACTGAATCTTTTCTGGTTTGCAGTAATTTTGGATTTTTTTCTCTTTTGTACCTTTTTTTTCCCTGGAATGGATGATTTAAAACATCATTTCCAGAAGTCCAAATTTCATGTATTATATGTATTTATTTTTATTTAAGGCATCCATTAAAAATACAAAAATAAAGGACATGCCTAAAGCCTTCTAAACAGTGCATTACACAGAACTATAGAGTAGTTAGTAGTTATAGGTTCTACTTATATGCATGACACAATACTTGAACTTCAGTGGTGGATGCACTGAATTCACACAAAATATTATAAATAAATACCTACCTAACAGAACTGGGGAAAAAGAAAAAAATCTTCTGTATTTTTCTTCCTTTTTAGATTTTTATGTATGTTTTTATTAGATATTTTTATATATATCTTTACCAACAGGATACACGGTTCTTTAAAGTAACAGTATAAATCCAATATACAATCCTCTCCCAAGTGTTATATTTGTTAAGACAGCATAATCGTTTAAGTTAGAAGTTCAACGCATGATTCAACAACCAGAAGTCTACATGTATGACTTTGATTAATTATTTTTAGTTCAGTTAAAACATCCCAGTTTATCTCATTTTAAGATTATCCTTGACATATTTAGAAATCCTAATGCAGATTTTATGGCCCACACCTATCCCTGATGGTGCTAATGGACTAGACATAATGAATCATTCTAATTTGGATGAAAGGACCACACAACATTGCGGCAGTCCTTTAGAGAATTAAGGCTCAATTCTGATCTTCCAGACTTATGAATGCGTTTTTGGGATTAGGCCGCGTATCTGTACATCTGTTGAGTCTCAAGGGGTGTATACTCAGCTAAGTATTCTGACCTTCCAATGTACTGTATCAAATGTGTGGCCTTGGGATATGAAAGGATTTGATTACAACTGTATTTTAACACTGATTTAATATATAATTATGGGGTAAAACCTAATTCCTCCTTACATCTCCATGTAGACAATTCCACCACTATTAAGCAGAAACTAGGATATTTTAGATAATGGAAGAAACTGAAACACCCACCCAGGATAACGTAAAATCAAGGACAATTTTCTTAGGGATGGCTTTAAAATCAGCTTCTTGTGTCCTTAAAAAACAAGTTTAAATTACCTTCTGTGAGTGTGTTGCTAGTTGGTACACTGTTGCATTATGCATGATTCTTGACTGCTTATGTAAAAATAAACCGGAACAAGGTTCTGTTAGTGATTTTCAGTGTTACTCTATGCTTTTTTGTCTATAAGCAATGAGAAGAGGAATTAACTTTACCTATGTATACAATATCAATGCAAAGGTTTTCTAATAATTGGAATTCTTGGTTAATTTCTATTCATTTATAAGTATGATTTTTATTTTCCAGTCTATCAAAGATAGAATGTTTAAAATTTTCCTTTGGTTAAACTTTCGTAAGATACACATAGTGTTTTTGTGTAAAAAATTTTGATATTTTTTTATGCCACTGAAAAACCCTTCCTAAATATTACTAGTGAAAAAAAAAAACAAACTACAAAATATTTTTAAAAACTTCACAAGAAAATTAGTTCAGCAGAAATTAACGTATTAATATTTTAGGGTTTTTAATCTTTCGTCCATTCCATCAAGTTTTTTTTTTAAATAAACAACAATGTCATTGGATAACTGTTTAATACGGGGCTTTCAGAGAAAATAAATTTCAAAATTCTATGCTTTTTAATCCATATGATCTTTCACAGATCTGAATTATGGATTAATGGTGCTGATATTTTCTTTATCCTTTCTGAGGGCTTGAACCAAGGAGACGAGCTGAGCAGAGCAGGACTTTTGCCTCGCATGCAGTTACTTCTTTCAGTTGAAGAATATGTTACACATAGGTCATTTTTTTTCCCAACAGTCTTAAAAGCTTCATTTTTTTTTTGTTTTTTCCGTTCTTACATTAAAAAAAAAAGAAGTTTCCTAAATGCTCAATGGTAGATTAAAAGGATCCTCATTTTTTGTAGGTTGTATGACATAGTTGTGTAATGCTGGCCTCATCTAAATTGCTTCAGTGTACTGATTATATGCAGCATGACGAAGAACTGCAACTATGCAAGTTTCCATGAAAAAAAAAAGTTTTGAAAGAGTGGGTGAAGGTCCTTCACTGGGACGGGAGATAAAGATGGAGAGTCCAGCAGCGGGACTGGTTAGCATGGGCTCTGGTTCCAGTAAGACTCAACAAACAGCTCAGATCAGAATCTAAAGTGCAGGAAAACAGCCTGTAGCTTTGAGATTAGCTTTCTCACACTATTCCTGAGTTAAGCCAGTACAAACATCATCATGAATGCATAATTATGATTACGCACTACACTATGCATAATAGATCTTAAAATCTGGAAACAAAGTAGTGTAGGAATGCTGTTTTCAGGCTTTTGGTTTTGAACACAATGAAGCTGGATGTAAGGGTAAAATAATTTCTGTAAGTAAAAACAGTTCCAAGAAAATACATTTTACTTGGAAAATTCATTCAGATACTTAAGAAACATTTACACATAAAAGAAGGGTTAAAAGAGAGATAGAGACCTGCTGTTATGTTTATAACTTGAAAATAACAATGAATGAAGCCCAACCCCCTTCCATTTTAACATATTTTAGGGAACCGAGAAAACTATCACTTGGAAAAAATAACAATAGACAAAGAAGCTGATGGCTTGGCAAGTTCATTTAAAGAATCTTTTTCCCAGAAAAAAAAAAAAAAAAAGACTTTTTATAATTCTTTGCAGCAAGAATTTGACTATGAACCAATGTCTGTTTCTAGGACTCATAGATACACACAGGTTAGTATCCCAGGTTTAAATGATGTTATTAACAAACGCTGATGCAACTTGCTTACAGGGAGCTGATGGATCCACTCGCATAGAAATAGACCAGTGTGAAAATCATGGATGGAATAACTGGGTACATCTATGACAACAGAATATTGGTGTCAAACTCTTGCCAGTCACCAGTCTACTGATTAAGGCACTTGATAACAGCCATGCCGCAGCTCTGTGTTCTCTAATGGGACCCCCCGATAGCTGTAGAGCCTCTGTTTGGGATCACAAGTCCAAGGTGAGGTCCTTGTGTAGAAGTGGGCTAACTTTCCAAAGCAGGGAGCATCAAAAACAACAACAAATTTGTATCGACATCATAAGTGTCAGGTTAATTTTTTTTTCCTTCTATGAAATGAAAACTCAAGAGTGGCAATAGGAATCACACTGGGTACCACCACACTGCAGACTGAATTTAACTGATTAGAAAACTATTCTACTGTTGGCTTGGACAAATTTCACAAACATTGACATTTTAATTCCAAAAGGTGATTTTTCCTTGAAGGCCTTTCCTGGTTCAAAGAAAATCAAATCAAATAAAATCCCCTCTGCTTCCAATAAAATTTTCAAATCAATTTTCAGATACCTGAGGAAAAAAAAAAAAAAAAGACAGCTTCTAAATGTTCCACGTACTTGAACATTCCACTGAAGTCAATAAAAGGGAAAGAAAGCCCCTCTTCAGTGTATGTGTTATGGAGCCAAGAAAGCAACCTAAAACCACAAACAGCATCAGCGGCATGAAAAATCCAAAGCTCTAAAAGAGCAAAAGCTTTAGAAATTGGCAGAATCAGAGAAGTCCAGTCTATCAAGCTACAGAAGTTAGTAAAACTTTATACCAGAATTTCTCCTTTTCACAGAAATTGGCATTAGAACACTACAGTACTCCAGCCACCCTATCTGTTTCAAACAACTACACACATCACTGGAAGTGCTTGGCAGCAGCTGACGGCAGCAGCCTGAACCTGCCCAGCTGAGCAGGGCTTTCCGTGCTCCCAGGACATGTGGGTCTCCAGGCAAGGTGTGAGGCCACTGCGAGTGCGGCCATTGTTCTGGAGTGGCAGCTGCTTGGCCTGAGATAGCTGCAACCGCCACACACCCAGCACCTGCTGTGGGTGTCACAAACCACCTCCATTTTTAAGGGAAAGAAATGGAAAATTGCCTGATTTTTACAAGCTCAGATCCCATTTGCACACTGAAGGGAGGTGGCCATGCCTGCAGAGCCTCTGAGCCTCTGTCAGCTCCCACTAATTCCAAGGGGAGCAGCTGGGTGATGAGTGCTCTTCACTCCTCCACCACAGAGGTGACCTCTGATCAAACTTTCTTTTGCTAAGCTGTGGGTGGTGAACACAAGCTGTGGCATCAAACAAAAGCCACAGGGCTGAAATCTGGCATGGTTGAGACACAGCTCAAAGGTCCCCACCACCACTGGAGGAGGGAAGGGACACTCAGCCCAAACGCTCCTGCCGCACGTGGCACAGGCGACACCAGCCCCTGTTCTTGAAAGTTCAAGTGAAACTTGATTTACAGCTGCACCTTGGGCGCTGGGCAAACGCTGGGAGAGCAGAGAGAGCTCTGGACAAAGAGTGATGGAAAGCGGGGGCGGGGGGCATTGGGTTGCCGTAGTATTATAAAAATGCATCTTATTCTGTTTTTAATCAACGAACCTTATCCAGCAATCAAGGCAGATATATAATAAGCTGAGCTACTCTGTAAATCTAAACATTCCCCACAAATAGAAAAGATACGGCCTGAGCTCTCTGATTGTTACTACGGCAACTATCTAAAATGAAAATCTTGTTAACCCTTTGCATGCCGTAGCCACACATGCATCAGTGTTAGCTGACTTCCGCGCACTTATCTCTCCTTTTTCCCCCTCAAGAAATTCATAATTGTACTGCTTCACAGTAGTTATGCTCCAGTTATCCTATTTGAGACTGAAAGAACTGCAATAGGTGGTAGTTTCGTATGTGCAGCTGAGTTTTGTTACTTGCTCATTACTGGGATTATAGTTCAAAAAACTAATAAAATGCGAGAAAATCCCTAGATTACTCTACAAGGCCTGGGATTCTGATTAAAACCTTGACAACAGGAATGGGATGCTTTCTAGTAAACCACACTACTGCTTTTTTTCTTTTAGTTATTAAATGACTTGACTAAATAGCATATATGTCAGAGGAATGATTTCTCTATAGGGCATTATAAACAGGCTACTTTTGAAACACTTTTTAAAAGCTTCTATTTCTTAACTACTGCACAGAAGAATGGCAGCGATTTTAACAAAACAATATATTAACCACAGTACTTTGAAAATTTATGGGCAGTTATTTGACTTGAAATCTCTCTTAAATGCAATAAAATTCAGACAAACGAGAAAACGGACTTTCTAGTTTCTACAAGAGTAGCAGATGATTTTACAATCAAATTTTTACTTGTATCTACCTGAATATTCAAAACACTTTCATTGTAACATCTATGTGGCAGTGTCATGACCAAGTGAAATTCTCTGCAGCTGTGAAGTCTTCCACAGTTCATTGCTGAAAAGAAATGAAGCCGTGGAAATTTTTCTGTATTTGAAGTGACAGAAGCAGGACGTGGCCCATGGATATCAATGCTATTGATTCTTTTACTTCATGCCCACCATGTAATTAAGAGAGACCCTTCAGTACTGGGCAGAATGTGACTCTTTATGGCATTCCCAAGTTTGGCATTTAAGACAAATATGCACGGTTCAACTGATTGTTACTGAAAGAGAAATAACTGATATTTTACAGAATTCACTTCAGTCAATTCGACACAGGTAAAGGTAAAAGGTCATTACTTGGACATTTTTGTAGAACTGAATAACACAACATGTAACGAACAAATTAATAAATAACATCTTTATTTATAAAACCAAGATTTGGATGTAACTAAGCCCATATAACTTGAAACAACTGAAGCAGTGTGTAAATTATCTTAAGATATTTTTTAAGTTTACCGTAATGACTACAGCTAAATGGAGAATTTGGATCAGGATGAGTGAGGTGCCCAATACACATAAAAATGGTGCTGGAATATACACAGGTAAGAAAATGTTAGCAGCAGAATGACTGGAATTAGTTCCTCTGATTTAGGATACATTTGAATTGTATTTTTCAACTTCTGAAATACTTCAGATTTTTCTGTAACTAATCTGATATACAGCATTCAAAATAACTTACCTTTTACTTTTTTTTTTTTTTCCAAAATCTGTCTTTCTCATAAAGTCAAATGGGATACATTTTCTACAATTAAATTTCATATTTACAGTATCATAATCACTAGATTCATCCTAGAGGCTTTCCAAACATCAAGACTATTTATCAGCATTGGCTTATTTCCCAGGAATATGTCCAAAATAATCTAGAAATGTACTGGCTAGTCAACATGCTACACATATAAACAACTGCTCAGTAATTCTAGGAACGTGTAACAATCCTGGTTTTCTACCATATTATTCCAAGTAAGAATTTTTCTTTAAAAAGACAAGTGTTACCACATCACCAATTATTTGGTAGACTTTTTACCTCACACACCCCATCTAATTTCCGTACTACCTTTAAAGTGATGTGTTTACTTAGCTGGCCAACTAACCAACTGAATTTAAGAATCTATCACTTACAGGGTAGATATGGATCCCAAATCTTTTGGCTATGCTATAGTTGTATGTAATTATTTTGAATGGAAAGGCTTATTTGTACGTGATTTATTTGTCCAGGTTATTTAAAGGACTTGTCTTCTTGGGGGCAAACCAGGGTCAAATGTTGTGTTCCTTGAAGAACCTTTAAAGACTTGCAGGAACTCCACCAACTGTTCACCAGAGAAGCCCACCCTTCTTGTGGCTATTTGCCCTCCTCGACCAGGCAAAAAAAGAGTCATGGACCTTACAGCAGGTAACAGGTCTTCTAAAAAAATTCAAAAGGAAGAAGATATCATGACCTGCACACAGGATTAGTTATTGTGAGGCCATCCTTGAGGCGAAATTCTGCTCTGTTACTATGAATTGCTCAGTAAGCATCAGGAGTCCAGCACACAAGAATCTCATCACCTGACTGCAAATCTCCATTTCTTTGCCCTTAATCTAAAATGTTTCCTAAAGCATAACAAACAAAAACTTATGGTAAAGCTATAACTAAGGGCCAAACCTGGGAATTACCACCCTGAAAATCAGCTAAGCAAGGTTTATTTCTAACAGTAGCAATGCTTCAGGTGATTGTCATATGTAATCACTTTGCAGTCCCTCATCGGTGTAAAACTAATGGCAGCAAAGAAGAATCATAGGAAAAAAAAAAGTGCACTCCATGGAAATACATTATTCAGCAATGAAAAAAAAAACAGTTTTTCTAATTTTGTTTGTAATTTTTTAAGAATATGTGATTTTGCAAATTATTATGTGATTTTGGGAAAAGGACCCAAATAAACTTTGCTCTTTAGATGAATAATGATAATAAAATAAAGAACACTACAAAATGTTCCAAAACCTGGCTAGTTTTGTTATGAACCCTTTTGTTATTTTCTTCAAAGTCAGCACTGGCTTAAAGTGTGCAAAATAAAATATTCAGTGTTATTTCATGCAAATGCCAGGTTCAAGACTAACAATTAACAAAGGCAATCAAATCTGTCCAGGCATATCTGTTCAGTTATGCAGGCTCATCTGTAGTTCCATAATAGACAAGCAAATAGACAACGGGTCATATTTTACTCTCAGCAACACAGACATTATTCCCATTGACGTCAAAATAAATTGCACCTGTGGTTCAGAAAACAGAATTTAACTCAATCTTTGCAGGTCACCCTTTCTTCATAGTTCTCTATTGTCAAAGATTTTATTATGTTAATAAATTCATTTTTAATTTAAAGAAAAAAAATATATGCTTTCACACCCCCACTCCTCCACCCTTACACATTAAGCCTGACCCTTCAAGTGTTTATTCCAGAATTACTTCAGCTCAAAATATTAGGGAAGTCAGAAGGAATTTCTGTGGGGCAAAACTCAAGGACTACAGGCTTTGGATCACTTAACATTTACGTACAGGAAGAAAAAGAAACAACCTTTTTCTATTTCATTGTACTTTGTAAAAACTAATATTATCACAAGGAAAACCTGTATTTTCTTTTTCATATGCCATCACTATTCATAGTTTATAGAAATGCCATAACCAGACAGTAAAGAATTCAATCCATACATTTCTTTTTTCCTGAAAATGATTTCCAGCTACAGTATATCAATCAGCTTAACCATCACATGCAAAACCATAAGGTGGACACAATCCTGCTCTCCCTGAAATCAGTGTCACACCATTGCTCATATTTATAAATCCACCAGCATTTCTGTGTAAGAGATGAACAGGCTGTGATTGGGTAAAAATGTATAAAACAGAGCAAGTACAATACTCAAGAAGAATACTAAAAGTTAGGATGCTAAATTAATGACAGCATTAGAAGCATAATAGGGCATAATTAACTTGGGGACAGATGCCAATATCATGTAAATAAATGCAGCGATGCACAGCTCATTCTAGGAACTAGAATTTAAAATATCTGCTCACCCTTGTAAGTGTATCCTTCTCTGTTCCCAAGCATCGTGCGGCAGTTGCTGCAACCAGGAGAAGATCCAGGTAGCACTTTTTACTTTAAGTTTGCTGCAGCTAAGAATGACCACGTGTTTAGAGATCATGCTCAGAGACACCTGCAGCACCATGTTCTTCAACTGCAGTTGAGGACACGTGCTTTGGAAAAAGTTTCACTATTTCTCTCCCAGAAGAACAGTACTTTCTTGCACCAATGTTAAAATTGTATTTCAACTTCCTTATAGTGTTATAGATTTAAATCCTTACTTGAGAAGCTGAAAAGGTCACTCTGGTAAGGTACTTGCTAACATTGAGCCTTCTGTACTGGGGTAACAGCTCCAGCCCAAAGGACTTGGGAAGGAGGGAATGAGCAGTGGCCATACTTCAAAATCTAATTAAAACTAGCTATAATTTTGGTTTTCCTACCATTTTAAACAATATTTGCTTTAACAATGAACAGTTAGCTGAGAGTGCTCATGGTCAGTTAGGATTTATCTTCGGAAAGTCAAGAAGTTTTATCAAACTTCCCCCAGTTAGATTGTGTGAAGTAGGTATTACAAATTCCACTTCCAATATCAGGTCTGAAAGAACTCCGTCACATATATGTTACCTACAATCAAACCAAAAATGGTGCAAATTTGGCAGGAACAGATTTATTTGAATATTCAAATAACTTTTTGAAAAATTCATCCATTTTAAAAATCAGTTGCATGGATACACTGCCAATGGAAATTACATTGAAAGTGAACATACTCTATACAAATAAAAACCACACAGAGTAAGGGCATTACATGAAAAAAAAACTCCAAAATCACTCTCTGAATCACTGTTTTACTTAGTTAAAGCATTTTTAAGAGCCAAGATGAAGGATCTAGACTCATTTAATAAAGTGTGGCCATGATATCTTTTATCAGTAGAACTTTTCCTGGCTTTCATTAGTTCTGAAAGATTTAATGCTTAATAGATTGAATAACTATAATTTATACTAGCAATTATTCAGGTTCCTAACTCTTTCTAAACCTGGATATTCTATCTTTTAGCATTCTTTGTCTTATTTTTCATTATTTTCTCTTATACTTTGTATTTTACTTAGTGTTTTAGTGTCTGGTAAGAAAAAAGGAAAAGCAAGAAATATGAGGGGACTCCTGAAGTCTCCTTTCTCATTCTGAACATTACTATTAAATTCAGAAATCATTCAACAGACATTACCTAATCACCATTACACTGAAGGATTACATTATATAACAAGAGATGCATGAGCTTGTATTAAGAGACATTTGACTTCAAACTAGATGCTAAAATCAACAGGAATATACTATCTTAAATACTTGAGCAAAACTCAGTAAAAGATACAGTAGGCAAACATTGTAGTCAGCTCAGCAGTGATTACCAACTCATGCTCCAAATTCACTATAAAATGAAAATCAATATTTCCACAAGTTCCTGCAACATAAAAGATAACCTTCATTGATTTTTCTAGACTTAGGCCTCACTGATAAAATCTAATATAAATTTTCAACCACGAGGATTTGGATCAGAGCAGGGGTGATAAGTCCTGCACATCTCTTAAGAGGTGGAGAATTTTTTTTTTAAAGTGCACGTTCATACTATTTATAATTTGCCCTGTGCAAGTGAAAGCCTTTTCCACCAGTGCTATCAGGAATCTCTTCTAATTTTTATTACTGTGAGGCTAAAGCCTGTTCCAGATAATTTGGAAATTTCAGGGGAATTGTGATAGGGCTGATGGTGCAGCCCTGGCTGACTTGAGAAAAGAGCTAACCCGTAATAGCCTCCATGGCCGCGCTGATTAAATGTTGCCATAGATGAAAGGCCTGCCATCGCCGCAATAAATTAACCAATCACACAAATCCCAAGTCAGTGCTAATCCTTCCTTGATACTCTGATCCTCTGATCAGCTCAAGGAGGTAAAGAAACTGGCTTGTGACGCTTGGTGCTCTAACCCCTGGATTTCATGTACACAACGAGCTAATGATATCTTGCTGACCAGTTCAATGGGATGAACTTCTCTCACAACCCTTAGGGAACACCGTGGCCTTCTTTAAAAAAAATGACAAGCACATGGCAGGTTTTGTGTTTTATTATGACACTGCGGTAAGGTAAAACTAACCAGCACTTGTTAACCACAACAAGCATCAAACTGATGTTGGCTATAAAGCATATTGTATTTCACAAGTGCAAGTGATGGATTAAACAGCAATCAAGACACTAAACCAAGAATAATTGTTCAAGTAATTGTGACTAAACTGTCCAGCTTTTGGTAGGAAGTTCGCTACATTTCTCATTAGCCCAATTTTTATCTTTTCTTACAATTTGGGGAGGAGGAGCAGGAGGGAGGACACATCCACGTACCTGGGAGTGTGAGAGGAAGAGAGAGGCCCTTTACCTCTTACACACTCACTCCATTGTACTGTCACAGTGTGATTATAAACAGATTTAGACATAGACTCATTTAATCAATTAACAGAAGGCCTGAACACATGCAGCATTTTCTCATTAATTATGTGAATGCTGCCTTTCCAATACACTTTGTGAAATTGAGTCTGTGCAGTCTGCATTAGTGTACTTCATAATTGGGGAAACTTTTCTTTTTTTCAGTAATTGGTTGCTAAAAGTAAAAAAGCTCTGGGGTTTGCCCCTAGGGCTTCCACACATAAAGAGTTTTGAAAGTACTCATTATCTCTCCTGGTCAGTTCTGTGAAATTAAAACCGCTTTTCCCATCTTCTTCGAGGAAGTGGTTTGAATATAGGCTTCCTAGGAAATGTATGTGCGTATGTGTAGTGCGTATATGGGCATGTGTATGTGTGCTCATGCAAATATCCACACAGACATGTAAGATCACATAACTCTGGCTTGTCTCAGATATTGCCATAACTGAAGTCAACACAAACGTGAAGCACACAGGATTTGACCACTAGTAATTAATTTTACTGAGGCATTATAGGTCTCCCGATATAAGCAGTTGCCCGACTTCAAGAATGTTTTCTTTATTCAAACTTGCACAATCAAAATGAATCATGTCTGAGTGTTTCGCTAAGTTCATAAGGTTTGGGATGATGTCCAAGTGGTCCAACTGGATATAATTTGCAGAACACAGTACATAATCTGAAAGAGCCACGGCTACTAGAGAACTAAGTAACTACCATTTATTGCCTTTGAGTGTTTCGCACATCTTTTTGTTCTTCTCCTCTCTCTTGGGGGGCAATATCTGTGTGCATGTACATGTGGGCTCTGTTGCTGCCACCACATCCCTCCCTGTGACCTTCCCAGTGAACCTCTTCACACTGCTGGGCTTACAATAGGTAACCCAGGAGCAAGTCTCGTGGGAATTAATTCGTACGAATATTATAAGAAGACAGGCCCTTCCCCGCAAACCAGTAACTTGGCTATCCCTGGCAAAAACTGTTTTCCAAGAACAGCAGATGTTAGTGCAGTCCAGGAAGGTACTTAAAGTACGTTTTATTCAATAGAACCACAGGGGTTGGAAGAAATTAAATGGGGCTCTTCTGTCAAATTTAATCCTTCTGATTTTACCTCTGATGCCTCATATCAGCTAATATGTATCTACTTTAATGCTGCACTTATCCAAGTTAACTATACTGTACACTTCATATTTTAACTTTTACTGGCTATCAGAGCAATACAGAAGATCATTCTTATTGTAAATCATTAAAATAAAATGCTTTAAAAATAATACCTTGTGGAAGTGGTTTTTGCACACAAGGAGATTCTCAGACTTGACAGCCCATGGTAAAGTTGAAACTAAAATGATCGATAGCTTAATAATTTAATGAAGAAAAAAGCAAGACTAAGTATTTATATATAGAAGTATTTATACTTTATGAGGAAGGACAGAAGCTGTGGTGTTCCTCAAAAAGACCCATACATGCTTTCAGTTTATATCTCTTGCTTCATAATGTAAATGTTTTATATTCCCACAAGACCCATTCCATCTTTGCTGAGTTAGGGGATTCTCCAAGGCCAAATGTATCCCCTGCCAACTAATGTAATGGCTTTGGACAGATCTCATTCTCACTTTCTCCATAACACTGGTCTTCCTAATAAGACTCTAAACATGACCTTCTATTTGAGCAAAGTTGCACCCTATTTTTGCATAAAGATCTCCATTTCCACCTGCACAAGTAAAAATGGAAAAAAATACACAATCAGTGGTTGCCCATATGTAGCTTCAGGCCCATAGATGGAGTCCATATTCTAAAAACTTCAGTCACCAGCTGACAAAAACTCTATCTGCTGCTTTTCTGCAAATAGCATGGATACACTAAGTTACAATATCTTTAAAGAGGCTAAAATAGCATTCAGAAGGGAGATTTATAGCGCTATATTCATCTTTTCTCACAGAATCATAAAACTCATAGTACAGCAGGCACAGAATCCATTGCAATCAAATCACTAAAGAAGGCAGTAGGAAAGAGAGCTTGCTCAATTCTGCTATTCTGCTGGGAACAGCGAAGGTGGACTTCGTCCAAAGATTGATTCTTTTGTATTTTTGCTGGATTTTTTCTGTTACTGTTTAAAAAAAAAAAAAAAAGAAAAAAAAAAGAGGCACACCTTCTTTGTATTTCAAACAATCTCCAATACATGCTGCCCTACACTATTATTATGGAAACTGAAAAAATTAAAAGACCCATAGATTGTCTTAATGTATATATGAGTATATAAAAATAGACCTTCCTACGTTCTTCTCTTCAGGTGACAATTTCACTGACTGCATTGTCTGTTTCGTCTGAATAATGGTCCCATGCATGTGGATGAATTTGTTGCAAGGAAAGCCATCTCCATTTCTATTTCTTTCAGTTCCATTATGTCCCTGTTTCGATAACTCTTCACTTACTGGGTGCACAATGTTTTAAATTGTCATTTCAAATGTGCTAATGTGAATTCCCTTCACTGGTCTCTGTAGAGAGAGATGGGAAGTTCAGCCCCAGTGCTGGTGCTGGTTTAGGTGCAGAATCACAGTGTTATTTTAAGGGCAACACTACACTGGGAGTGACTTTACAAAAAAAGTGGATCAATTAGGTAACTGCGTAATGTACCCAAACATGACCAGCTCTGTCAGCAGAATTACCATTAAATAACAAGGGCGGGAATGCAAAAATACAAGTGTGGAAGAAGTGATTTAAAAGAAATAACTTTCACATTTCCGTGTGCAGGCTGTAGGATCTTCTTACCGAATTCTTTGTCAAAGAACAAAGTAATCAAATTTTAAAGTTTTTACTACAATAACCTTGGATCCCCTAGGGAATATTCAGTGAAATATGAGAGATGTTTTAATACCTGGAAGCACAGCTGCATTATGGTGAGGTCAATTTAGGAGCACTATTGAGACTCTAGGCCATAATGACTCCATATGGAGCCGGATAGTAGCTAAGGTAATAAACTTTCACAGTGTGATTTCTTTGCTCAGTGCAATACTAGCATAATTTGGCAGTTACTCATCTTTCACTCAATGGAGAGGGCTTTTTTCCCCCTTTTTTAAGAGCTACCATGTGCTCATTCTTTCCTCCTCGTCACAGAAGGTTTACAAATCCAAAGAAAACATTAACTGAATTCCAAATGAAAAACTCTGAATTTTATGAGTGTCTGAATGCTGTAGAAAAGGGAAATTCCTCAGTCCTCGACCCCTACACAAAGATGTTTCCGTTTGTCTTAGAAACTGCTGTTAAATGGATATTGGTCTCCGCTTCCAGAGTAATAAGAAGACACTAAATGCATTTGAGGACAGAGAAATAAGAAATTGGGGACAGCTGCGGACAGCAGATTTGGGACACTGGTATCATGTATGTAACAAATCTTTATTAATAAGTACATTAAATCCCACATTTTTCATTTATAACTGCTGCATAATTTCCTGTTAACACTTCATGTAAATTCCAGATAAGGTAATAATTTTTTTTCAGAATTCTATTTCTGTTTCATTATATGTTCTACACTCTGCCCCACAGGTCAGTCGCATGATTGAAGTTTTATGCCTCATTAAAATTCCCCTAGTTAAAACATGGAGACAGAATTTGGGTAATTCCTTGCTCCACAACTACAATTAACCATTCCACTGGATCCCTGTATTACTGCAATCCAAGTTTAAAAATTACTGTATGGTGAGATGGTCAAGGGGTCTAAATGTCCTAAACATAAGGCTCTTATCTTTCTTTGCTCCAATGGCTGAAAAACCCTGCACCACCACCTCCCAGTTCAGTATTTCTAGCTAGCAGCTGCTATCAGAAACCTAAATAACAAAAATATGCAAACTTGCACACTAATTCCCTTTGGAGATAGATCTTGGCTGCAGCCCTGTCATAAATCAGAGAATTTCGATATGAAATGAGGCAAGCAGCTCTAATCATTTCTGCATTTCAAATTGGATCACTGGCTCAATCACTGGGCTTTTTTAAACTGCTTGCCTAAGAGCAAATGTGAGGCGGGAGATAATTCTGAAGAAATCTCTTCTTTTGTGGCCGTAGAACTCTTTTAACTGTTTCAAGACTGAAGGCCACATTTCAGTGATAATAACATATATCTGCTGTGAGAGATATGGATCCTTAAAGACATCTTCCCTCTCTTTCAACTCATAGAATTCCATCAATATCTGCATATATTATATATATTAATATATGTGCATGTGCATATGGGTGTTTGTGTGCATAAAAAGTGAGGGAGAGAAAAGAAGAGAGAAACATCTGACATGTAGCCTTAGTATATTTTCCTTTAGAATTTTCTCTTCTGACTTGACTCAGTGTGGGTTGCTGCAATGACTGTGTAGTTAACTTCGTATGCACATACTCAGGCACTTTGGAAATTTATTTAAAAATTAAAATAAAACTGAATAGAAAATAAATAAAGGGGCAAATTTAAGCTACAAGGTATCCGTTTCAGGAGTGCAGTAACCCTCACTTACCCATGGTTTGGCTCAGAAAGTAGTCAAAAAATAAAATCAAGGTAAACAAATGTCTTCAGTAATTGTGAATGACATCCAAAGGCCTCCTCCTTACCCACTGAAGTCCTGAAGTTCTCCTTTCCTATACCATTGATTTTCTATTTCCATGCCTTATCTAAACTCTGAAAACAATATATCACAAAAATTAAACTTAAAATCAATTAATGTTTAAACAGCATCCTCTTGACTCTATTTTTTTGCTCAGAGTATTCCCTCTTTTTCACCCAAATGATCCTACCGGTTTGTTGCAGTTTCAGTGTCCTCACCGCAGTGCTTTGAAATTGAATTTAACTCTATTATCAGCAGGCTTTCGTAATCTCATGTAAGCCTAATAGTGATCAGATGGAATTTTACAGCTAAGCTCCCTGCATTTTGAGGACTAATTTAAAATGTTTATCAAATTTTTGTTTTAGACAGTAAAAAAAATACCTTACCAAGTTTTTTGTCTCCTATTTTCACTTTCTAACACCTCATACTTTTGGACACTTAATTTTCTCTTCCTTCCCCCTATATTCCCTTCTTCTAATAAAATTTAGTAAACTGCTTCATTCAACACCAATCCGTAATAAAATTTAGTAAACTGCTTCATTCAATACCAATCCAGATTTTTGACGATTTTACTACCACTGCACAGTATTAGAATAATAGAATCATTCCAGTTGGAAGAGACCCTCAGGATCATCAAGTCCAAACATAACCTAACTCTAGCACTAAACCATGTCCCTAAGAACCTCATCTAAATGCCTTTTAAACACCTCCAGGAATGATGACTTGACCATTTCCCTGGGCAGCCTGGTCCAACGCCTGATAACCCTTTCCATGAAGAATTTTTTCCTAATATCCAATCTAAACCTCCCCTGGCACAACTTGAGGCCATTTCCTCTTGTCCTATCACTTGCTGCTTGGGAGAAGAGACCAACACCCACCATGCTACAACCTCCTTTCAGGTAGTCGTAGACAGTGATAAGGTCTCCCCTCAGCCTCCTTTTCTCCAGGCTAAACAGCCCCAGTTCCCTCAGCCACTTCTCATCAGACTTGTGCTCCAGGCTGCTCACCAGCTTCATCTCCCTCTTCTGCACTCTCTCCAGCACCTCAATGTCTTTGTTACGATGAGGGAGCCAAAACTGAACACAGTATTCAAGGTGGGGCTTCACCAGTGCTGAGTACAGTGGCACAATCACTTCTCTAGTCTTGCTGGCCACACTGTTTCTGATACAAGCCAGGATGCTGTTGGCCTTTTTGGCCCCCTGGGCACACTGCTGGCTCATGTTCAGTCAGCTGTCAATCAATACCCCCAGATCCTTTTCTCTCTTGAAGACTGAGGCGAAGGAGGCTTTTAGTACCTCAGCCTTTCCCTCATCTTCTGTCACTATGTTTCCCCCCATATCCACCAGGGGATGGAGATTCTCCTTAGCCCTCCTTTTGTTGCTAATATATTTACAGAAAAGTTTCTTGTTGCCTTTTACAGCGGTGGACAGGCCCAGCTGCAGCTTGGCTTTGGCTCTTCTAATTTTCTCCCTGCATAACCTCACAGAACTTTTGTATTCCTCTTGAGTAGCCTTCCCCTCCTTCCAAAGTTTATAAATTATCTTTTTATTCCTAAACTCCAGGCACAGCTCTCTATTCAGCCAGGCCAGTCTTCTTCCCCAACAGCTTGTCTTCCGGCACACGGGGACATCCTGCTCCTGCGCCTCTAAGATGACCTTCTTGAAGAGAGACCAGCCTTCCTGGACTCCTTTGTCCTTCAGACTCTGCCAACCAGACTCTTAAACTGATCAAAGTCTGCCCTTCGGAAGTCCAAAGTGGCAGTTCTGCTCATGACCCTTCTGATTTCCCCAAGGATAGAAAAATCAATCATTTCATGATCACTATGCCCAAGGCGACCTCCAACAGACACGTTGCCCTTCTCCATTTACAAACAACAGATCTAGTGGGGCTCCTTCCCTAGTAGGCTCACTAACCAGTGGTGTCAGGAAGTTGTCATCCATGCACTCCAGAAGCCTCCTAGACTGCTTCCTCTCTGCTGTGGTAGGTTGAAGTCACGCATGAGGACAAGGGCTAGCAATCAGGAGACTTCTCCCAGCCGCCTGCAAAATATTCATCTGCCTCTTCATCCTGGTTGGGTGGTCTGTAACAGACACCCATCAGGATACCTGCCTTGTTGTTCTTACCCTTGATTCTCACCCACAGACACTCAACCCTGTCATTACCCTCATCAAGCTCAAGACAATCAAAACACTCCCTAGCATATATGGCTACTCCACCTCCTCTCCTTCCTCGCCTATCCCTTCTGAAGAGTTCATAGCTGTCTGATACAGCACTGTGGTTATGAGAATCATCCCATCATGCTTCTGTGATGGCAATTATATTGTAGTTTTTCTGCCTCACAATGGCTTCCAGCTCCTCCTGTTTGTTGCCCATGCTGCATGGATTTGTGTAGATGTACTTCAGCTGGGCCATTGATTCCACCACGTTTTTCTGATGAGAAGCCATAATTCCTTTGTGGCCATCATCAAGTGCTTCCACAGTTTCCAACACATCAATAACCCTTGTGTTTCTCTTGCTGCATGGCTCTCCATCCCTTACCTCCACTGGGACGGCTGACCAAAGGGCCTCGCTACAACTACCCTCCAAGGCTGGCATGTCACTCGTGGGTTTGCCTCTGGCACAAATGGTTTCCTCCCCTTCCCCCTTCAAATCTAGTTTAAAGCCCTCCTGCTATCTCCTGCCCCAGGATCCTTTTCCCTTTTTGAGACAGGTGTGTCATATTTGTAGCTAGCAGGCCAGGTGCCATGTAAGCCAACCCATGATCCGAAACCCTAAAATTCTGGGGGTGACACCAGTCCCTTGGCCAGGTATTGATCTGGTGGGTCTTCCTGCATCTTTCCTCATTTTCCTCACTACTTGTGCTTCTGATCCCTTGACCGTGTCTCCCAAGGCCCTGAAGTCTCTCTCAATTGTTTTTAGTTTTCCCTTTTCATTTTCATCACTACCTACCTGAAAAATTATTAGGGGATGATAGCCCGAGGGCCTAACAAGGGCAGGGTGCAGATATGAAGCAGGCAATACCATTTTGGAGTCTCTCAGCTATCTTTGAAAATAAGCCAGCAGATAAATGCATCCCCAAACTCTTCATTGCCTCCCACGCTTGGTTCTGTCAAGGTTTAAAAATACACATATGTGTGTGCATATATATATATATATACACTCTCTTTTCAGGTACCTTGACAGCTGCAAGGGCCATATTTTCACTGTTCTCCCATTCTTCTGCCATGCACACATAGAAAGGAAAGCTAAAGAACTCCTGTCAGGATTGCCAGAGATTACTCTGAGGAACCCAGTTCACCAATATACGTGTCATTGCATCTCATGGCACAATCTGAAGCCAGCACATCCGTGGAGTTCAAATGATGCTATGGGGTCTACAGTAGATCTTTCTTCTTGGTAACAGATATGGCTTATTTGCATAAGTCTCCTAAATCATTCCCCCTTTGCCTGAATGAAGTTAGGAAGAAGGGTAGACTCCAAACTGATTCAATATCTCCAGAAACGCAAACCTTTAAGGACGGTCAGGTGGGCTGTGGGACTACCCAAGACCTGTGCTCAGGATCTGGGCATAGCCTGCAGGACCTGCAAAATCCAGCCATGAACCAGCACACCTAAAACCCAAGCCTGGTAGCACTACCCGCCAGACTGACATTATGCTTTCGCTCTTCTACTCAAAACAATACATTCAATGTTAATACATCAAGCCTCATGGGGTCTTGCCTGTTAAGTTTGAGGATTTGAATCTCATGAATGCGGAATCTGCATTGTTCTCAGCTGAGGTCACTTTGCTGTGCATGTAGGAACACGCGGGCTGCTTCAGCAGCTTACATGTGTAACAGAATTGTCAAACTCATTTTGAGCTCACCTCTGTTTCCTCTGTGTCTCAGGGCACACAATCCCAAATCCTTGTGGTTCAGTGGGGAGTTAAAGCCATACATTGAAGCTGGTTTAGGAGTAGAGTGGTTGATGTTACTTGTCTAACTCACCTAACCACCACTGACAAGAACTTATAATAACCTTGTGTTATTCTGCCCATCCCTCTGATATTTTTCTGCTTGAGAGGGACCCAAACTTCAAACAGAAGCCCACATTATAGGACAGCAGCCTTATACCAGGCCTTAAATTCCCCTCCAAAGTACAACATGTATCATGATTAAAGTGATTAAGGAGGTGCCAGCAGAAGTTTGATTGAACAATCACTAGTCTTTTAATATATGTTACCGTATTTTCCCCTCTCTGTGCATTGATTTGAAAAGGCCTGGTGACTAATGTCACCTTTCTTCTAAAAATGTTGCACAAAGAAACAGTTCACCATAAAGTTTCAATTTTAGGTTAATTTTCTGATAGTATCTATCTCTTCTTTGCTTACATGCAAAATCAATGTCCACTGAAAAAAATGAAAATTCAATATAGAGCACATTGAAATGTTTAAATGCAGCTGCAGGCTGCTTCTATAGAACACTAAATGAAGGTAAATTGTAAAAGTTTATGAAAAACATCTGCTTTCATACAGCTGTTTCTCATAACCACTAGCTGTAGCATGGCTGTGGACAGGTGCACAGAGCTGCAGTATGCCACCAAGTTACACGTTTCTTCTCTCTCTAGAGACAAACAACATTTTTTTACTGGTTACCACACTGCTGCTGTTTTCCTTGTCAGCACAGCAGAGCTGAATAGCTTCTTGAGCCCAGGTGTACACCACCTTCTCAATTATTAAAACCAAATGTGAGGTTACTAAAATCCTCATAGTTCTAAGATAATGAAGCACTTCAAGCTTCACAATCCTAAAAAGTGTCAATCAAATGCCATAATAGTAAAGGAGTTCAAATAAAAACCAGATCTGCACGGTATGGCACAGAAATGATCTCCTCTATTCATAGCCCTTTCAGCACTTACAGGAATGGGATTTTCTTCAGGCGTAGGACCTCAAGGCATTTTGCTGCAATTTTCCCGTTTGGTGGGAAATTTGGGCTTATTATAGCTCCCTTATTTTCTCTTCCCTGACTTCACCTTTTTCATTGACATTTTCAGAGTAAAGAAAAAAAGTCACAAAAATACAAGAACCAGGTACGAATGGAGGTATTTGTTTTCAGTGGGACACCCCTGCTCTGGGGCATTGCTACACTGACAGAAGATGTCAATTTTACTGAAACTCTTGTCTCAAACTTTCTGTTTTCCCCTTTGTGAAAGGAACAGAACCACAGCCGCCATGCACACAGCTGCTACAGCACTTACACTGCCTGAGGTGCGTGCCAATGGGTAACTGATTCTGAAACACCCAAGAAAGTGTTCGTGTAGAAACTGCTCTAATGCAATGTGGAACATTTAACGAAAAATAACACACAGCCATACATGTTGGTGGTAAATTTCCTATTCTGGCACCATGGTATTCAGCAATTTCATAACTTCTTATGAAAATCTGTGGGATTCCAGACAATTCCATGTGTCTTTTTTCTGTTACAATGTGAAATTTCTGGTAAAATAAAAATACTTCAGTGATAATATAGATACTAACTTACAAAAGAACGTGATTATTTCTAAAACAAGTTACATGATTACGAAAACATAAAGGGAGTGAGGACTGACTTTTCTCCCGGAGAAAGAAATAGTGTTCAGTGGGCAAAATGACGCAATGCCTCTGGTATTGCATATTATATGGAGCAGAATCTATAAAAATTCTACTTTTTTCCTTCTGTTTATGCCTGGAACACTGAATACAGGGGAATTGTATGGAGAACTAAATAAAGTATGAACAAATTTGAACAAAAATAGAAAAATACTAAAAGCTCAGGATCTACAGAATGTGAGGGATTACACAGAAATGTTAGCTCAGTACTGAGAATACACATTTAGTTGTCACTATTTAAATCCACAAATATAATCAAATGCTTTACTAATTGCCGTGTGAAGAGTCTTACCTTTCAGAAGGCCTGAATGATTTAAAGTTTAATTATGCACAATTAATATTGAATAAAGTTGGATTCCCTCACCGATGTCTTTATGAGGGTTGCAAACAACCCACTGGTTGCTCTGCACTCCACCTTTCAGGGCTTCATGACCCATTTCCATCCCCTTACACTTGCTGTTCAAGATAAAACTAGACACATGAGCAATTCCTCTGCTGATCACAGACAGGGCAGCCATGATCTCACTTCATATTTTGGAAACCTTGTTGAGGAGTTGTTGTCAGATGATTTGCATCTTCTCCTTTTAGATTTCTTTTGAAATCTGGAAAGCTGCAAAACCTCTTTAAGATGACCCCCCATTTCACAATGAAATGTTTCTCAAAGTCTAAAACCTTTCAAAATTAAAACACTTCTCCAATTACTTTCAAAAGAGGAGTATAAAATGAAGGAAAGATGGGTCACACCCTCCGTCTCAAGGAAACCAAGAGTCATCTTGGCATTGCCTACAGATTCCTAGATAGCCATGGACGATGAGATGACAATCTCTACCTGAGGTGTTTCCTCAAAAACTTCTTCAAACAACATCTCGTCCCCCAGAGCACAGCCAGGTTAAGCTGTCACAGTAGGACAGTCACTTGTCAATAAATACAAATGCCTAATGAGTGATCCAAATGCAAAAGAACAAAGTGTGCTACTCAAAGTAAACATATTTTTTTTTAAATAGAAAGGTTGAAAGTATGATTCCAGTACCCTTCATTTACACTGAGGTTGAACAATAATACCTTTATGTTTCCTGCAGCTTATTCACTCAGCCAAAAATGTAGCTAAAAGCTCCTGTAGTAAGGAGATTCAATTAAAACAAGCACCCTTTTTCCAGTTCAGATCAGAAGTAACATCGTTCTTTTAATGTGCTCTTATGAACGGTGAGAAAGAGAAGACTACTGTATGATTAAAAAAAAAAATAAATCTCATTCTGCTTTCCATCTCTGCTTCATTTTACACAGGAATCTTTTCTCCTTACAATTCAGTGCAATTTAAGTATGCTTGTGTAAACATGGATTATACCACATCAGAAACCAAGTTAGCTATCTCAAGAGAATTTGTATCTCTGCTGTGTGTAAGTAAGCAGATTAATTCCTAGATCAGGCATTACCTAATGCATTTTCAATTCAATTTCTTCTTTTCTTTCTGCACACAAGATCAGGGAAGTGGGATTATTTTATTAATTTAACTAATATTTTGCATGTTTTCCCTGTTATCTTTCTCTCCTCTAAAAATTTGTGTTAGCTCCTAGTGTTAGCGACTTAGTATGAGCAAGGATGTGTAAAGACAAGAAACCTAAGCCCTCAACACCTTACAGAGAAATAAATGGCATGGGGAGTGACAAACTTTTCCTCTCACTGCACTACCAAAAATAAGGAATTCTCGCATATTTCAAACCCTGATCTACAGCGGCACATCCTGCCTGGGGTAAGCTCAGTTATTGTATGAAATTTAGGGAAAGATTATTTATTCATTAACATTTATGCTGTTTTTATGGAAAATCTCAGAAGCAGTGCATGAGTCAGTTTGGTTTTATTACAGCCGTGCCTGCTAGCACTGTTTAGGGTGAGGGTCTGTCAACATATCACAAAAGCATGGGATTTACTGTGTAAGATCAGTCCGCTGGCCCATTGAGGCTGCTAGCTTGCCTCTGGTACTACCCACATCTCATATGAAGTAGAGGATGGCACAGTAAGCCCTTAATACACCTGACTAATTGTGTGCAATGTTAAACTTGGGCAGGGCCAGAGGCAAGAGATTCCTTCTTGCTCTCTGCAGTGTGTACCCAGTGCCCAAAGACATGAACTGATTATGCTGCTATAACTAGCAAAGTAATAGACGGCAATAAAAGTACACAGGTCCTTTTCAAGTCAGCTAGACAACTAGCCACAGCAATGAGTGTGCTACCTTGAACCGAGAAACCATTTCACATTTCTGTTTTACATAAAATTACCATTCAGTCTGTTTGTGTTTAAAACCTGCTCCAAAGGCTACTTCCAGATAGTGTACTCCGAATCGCCTGTATGGGGAGGAGCTTGAAATTAAGGAAGGGTGAATTCGGGAGCATTGAAGAAGGTGTCTTGAAGGTCAGTAAGAAAAAGGACAGAGAAATTTGAGAAAGCAGAAGGAAGCACAGCTGGAAGAGAAGACTGAACAAGTAGAGACTGAAAAGGTGAGGAGAAAGGCTAAGGGGTAAATGCCAGAAACAGAAATAAGACATAAATATCAGGAGATGAGGGAAGGGAAAGTGAAGAGTTACGGGCATCCATGCAGATGGAAATGAAACTGTACAGAGAAAGCAGCTGGGGTGGGGACAGAGTAGCAAAAGGGTGGAGACCAAAGCCACTGACAGAATTTCACCTTTCCACAATGCTCCAGACTCTTTCCTGTCTAAGACCCTCCAGTCCTGCATTACCAGTTGATCTCACAGAAATATTCAGAAGTTCAAAATATGAACAAGATATCAAATATGTAAGACACGGAACAGGAGAAAGTGTCAAATATGTTACTAAATAATCAACCAAACAGGCCAATAAAGAAAAAAAAGATGACACGGAGGTAATATCAACGGTTGGAGTTGATGTCGATCTCAAGGCATTTGGAGAGAATTTTTGACATAAGTTACAGATAGCAAGGACATTTATACCTCTTGATCTACATGTTACAGTTGGTAGTTCTCCTACATAATGGTTTACCTCGTCCAAACCAGAACTCATCGTTGCCGATATCTGCACAAATGCAGCTATAATCTATAGTGCATTCCATGACATGTAAGGCGATCCTTTATAGAGCCCCAAACTGCCCCTGCCATAAAAAAAAAACAACCAACACCCCCAAACCCAACTAACCAACCACAAAAGAGCCCATGGATTTTTTATATATATATATACATATATATATATATATCTTTTTCTTTTTTTTTTTTCTTCCTAAAATGAGTATTTTTTTTTCACCTGACATTTGTGAAATTAGTTATTCTAGTTGTCACCCCTTTCAGGGAATGATGTTCGTATCTAAAGCTAAAATTAATACAAATGACTGAAGAGGCACAGCCTCATTACAAAGGATTTATAGACAACCCTCTTATCAATACCCACCTCCTAGTTCTTAGACTCCTAAAGACAGAAATATGGAGCTACAAATAACATTCATTTCCCAATTACTATGCCAACCAGCTCTTTCTATTATAGACTATATTTGCATTTGACTGACTGGCCCATTGGAAACATAGTGCTGCTAAACCATCATCAAGCATTTTTCCTTTTTCAGAAATAATCCAGACTATGCACACCAGCACACTATCAACTGGTTTAATCATCACTTTACATGATAAGGGATGCCACTCTTGGGAAATCTGGATTTTTGTTAAATACCTCCATATTCCAGTTTTAACCCACCAGTTATGAAATAATGTGAATTTGTTGCAGAGTAATTCTATAGGAGTCTACTTATTTTCTTCTGTTTTTCATAAGTGGTATATTTGAGAACATGTTCAAAGTAGCATTGCTTTGTGTTTGCATTTTATTTACAGTTAGTATCTGCATATAATATTCATAAAAAGTTTAGTCATCTTTTCTATCACAAATTGTCTGCAAACAGATAGAGTCCTGCATGACTACTTTTTATTCACAATTTTTACATGAAGAGGTTATAAAAATTAGTTCAATTTGTAGGCTGCTAATGTACAAGTCTTTGGGTGTCTGCTCATCATTCCAGGGAATAATCTTGTAACACAGGCGTTTGTTTAACCTGTAGGAAACCTGAGACTCCAGAGTGCTGTCAAGCAGGTCCATTAATCTCTTTGTACCTTGATCTCCCATTTTAAAAATGGTGATTAAATTATACTCTTCTCTTGTTCTTTGTCTGTAAATTCTTTCAGGAAGGGATTTCCTCTTTTTTGCCATCTCAGTTCAGACATTATAATAACAACAGCAAGATGATCTGGTTTGTGACATTTAATAGGCCATCCAGATACCAATAACTTCTTGGGGCAGAAAGTACAAGTTAAAAAATAAACTCCTAGAATTTAAATAAATAGTCACAAACACTATTCTGCATTAATTATCCAGGTGTAATTGTCTTGAATCTTCTCATATTGCTTCTCAATCTAATTGTTTCAGAGTCAGGTTTAAACTGAAGCTCTGACTGCACTGGCACACAACTTTAACGATAAGTCTTAAACATGCTGTATGTGGCCCATACTGGCCACTAAGGAACAGAGTAAGCAGAATATTTTGTTATTATAAAATTATGTCTCTTCATCATTCTTTATTTTGGGAGAAAGAAGGGATATCCATTAGGAAAAAAAACACCTTACTACTTCAGATATATCAAATTGTCTTAATGACATTCTTGTTTTATATGTATCTGGGAGTAAGGAAGAAAAAGAGTAGAGTTCTGTTTTGCATGTGGCTAAACTTAGATTCATCGTGGTTTCAGAACGGGAAAGAAAAAGCGTCCTCTCTTGCCCCACTGAAGTATTTGGGTTTCTACACCATGGCTGAAAATATCGCACAAAGACTTCTGAAATAAAAAAGGACCAATAAAAATCATTGATATTCCAGGAATTTAAAACTGTATTTCACAATTAAGACAACAGAGAAAGAAATAATGAGACTTAGAGTTGTTCAAAAGGCCACTATTTTAAATAAATAAATGTTTAAATACTACTGCTTCAAAATTCTGCCAGTACCTTGTTTTCCAGTGACATTCATGACAAATTATGTCACCAATCTACTGAAGGCCATGTTGTGGAAATGCGTATGTGGGAAAACACCTCTTTTTGTATACAAACACTGTAATGTATTATCAGAATACTCAAGAGACACTTTTGGGATGCACACAGATCAAAATAGAGTTGGAGAAACAGAGAAAAAATCAGTCTTAAAAAAATTCTGTCCTGCACTATGACATCGCTGTCTAAAATGTTGACATATTTCATTCAAAGATAAATTCTACCCAATTTTTCAGGGATGATTTAGAAATGGCTCTGTTCCTCCCTCTACATGCTACAACTAAAATAAAAAGTAAAATGAAATCTACTTCTTCATTATTTATATTGGACACAAAAGTACGCATTGTTCAATGAAAATATGAAAATGCCTCACTTTTTATGGACAAAATACTACTAAAATATCCTTATGCACATCTTATAGAGGAAGAATTTCATCTGTATAAATCCACTTTGATGAGTTTTTATTTTATTTCAATTTACAGTGCTTTCATATATGATATTAAAAGAGTAAGTAATGGCATTTAATTGAATCGAAAGGCAATACAATGATAGTGAACTCAGTTATGCTTTTACTGTTAACAATGGTGCAATGATTTATTCATTTGTCATTCTAGTTACTTTTGTCTTTGAACAAATATAAATTACAGTTACACCTCTTCATAACTACCAGTTGGCACATATATGATACTGGTAATGACATATCGATATATAATTAGAAGAGCACATGACAGTATATACATTTCATTCTGAATCAGAAACTTTCTGACTTTGTCTAGTGAAAACTATCTCTCCTTTCACGCGTATGCTCATTTCTTTCAGAAAACAGTGCCATAGCCGTAGTGAACGGTGTGTCAAATGTGAGGCATTGTAATCAAGTTGGGAACTGCAAAGGAAATCCAAGTCCGCCCACAGGAAGGCAGAGGTTAAGATCAGACGCACTCCTTGACGAGTGGCATTACTGAAATGGAAACGATCGGTAAACACAGCCCAGGTCTTAGCACGCCACTAGTATTAGTTGTTTACTCAAATAAAGAGCTGGACATTCAAAAAATGAATCCAATTTCATGAAAACATATGGAAATTTCCAATTTATTTTTTTTTTATTCTACACTGGAATGATTTAACATATCTATGGAAGTGCCTCTTGGAACCATTCTCTCTACAGCCCAGTGGTCATGGCACTTGCCTCGCACTGGAAGCTACACACAAGGCCCTTTGATGCCAACTCCAGGTACAGAACTAGTGTCACATTCTGCAGTCCAGTGATCAAAACAATGGGTCATTCACTATTCACTTTTTTATTTTTAATTTATTCTGTTGTACTTCGTGATCTGTGAGAGAGTAAAAATTAATGTTCTTGAGGAGAAAGGGGCACGGCAGCTCTCATACATCCCATGCAATACCCTCAGGGCTTTGCTTTGGTTTCTTTGACCAAATTCTGAAAAGTCTTAGAATAAGAGTAACCATGTTTTTCTAGCAAAACAGCATTATGGTGCTTTGTTTTCTGACTGTTCATCTCCACTAGTAACTTTAAACTGCTGGCACTGGTGCCAAGTTTGGTACAGGGAGATTCATGCTGGCAGCATATGAGTTCTGAGCTTCTTAAAATAAACTTGGCACCTGGCACCAAAAACACTTCACTATCACTGATCTAGATTACACCCTTCTTTATCAGCCAATGAGTTTCAAAATTCTCATCTAAATAAATATCCCCAATTTATTTGTGTTTTCTTCCACTAGATTAATGAATAGAGAAGAATTCTCTGAAATCATCCGCAAACTCACTGCATTTTTCATTCACTATCTCTACAAAACTCAGGTCTGCTGCTTTAGTATGATGTAACTGTTGTTTATTATACTAATCTTTGATATCTCTGTTTTAGCTTTTGCCTCCCACACTTGCTTGTTTCCATTGTATTCACGTCTGGTCTAAAACCAGGACCTAAACTAGCTTAGGCCAGCAGCTGTCATTTAATATCAGGTTCAGACAGAGTCTACCACAGAGGAGCACCAGTTCCCGACTAGAACCTCAACATGCTGCAGCACTACAGATGTTAAATATCATAATAATGATTGTATCTTCCTTATACAGTGACTATTAGCAAAGCTGTACAGCTTTCAAAGAGCCCTTGTTTTTACTTCTCACCAGCAGCCGAAGCAAAGAACACATTTCCATTACAAGATGAAACTGTACAATCTCATCCAACAAATGATCTCACTCTGACCCTTACACTAACTTTGCTATTAAGCAAAAACAGGCACATTTTCAAATATTGATTCCAACTAATGTCTGATCCCAACAGGCATGATCCTATCGGGGCCCCACTATAATAGAGGGAGTGTCAGAGTTAAACAGAATAGGTTTAGATAAGATCACAATCTTCCTCACCATGATGTGATGCTATCACTGAGTGAGTATAGTATTTGAAGCAATTATCATTAATAGATATTGGCAACAGGAAGAGTGGTCACTGCTAAGATCTAAACAAATTCGTGCATGATAAAATAAAACAAATTTTATCTGAGTGGTGGATATGTGGATATGTCATGTGCCATAAGAGACTTCGCTGCCTTTGGTTTTTTTTTGAAATGATGTATATTCAATTAAGAGAGAAATATTGAGTCACAACATTGCTACCTCAGTTTGTTCTGTACCTTCTGTTTTATGGAAAACTGCCACTTTAGCATTCCTGATGCTTTCTTGATGTGTCTTGACCAGACGTCCCACACAGCATTCTGTAGACAGAGCCTGGTCCCAGGGTTTGCCTGAAGGGCCATGGGCCACAGGTGCTTCCATGGTGCCCTTCCTTGTTAGCAGAGACGGGAGTAGCAAGGGGCTGTCTTACAGGAGGTGTAGGAAGCAAAGGGTCATTTTCCTAGGTTTTCAGCCCTATGGCTGTTTTCTTATTTGAATTATTCTCTGCAGGAATATGGGCAATGGGGTAGCCCGACAGTGGGCCAGCCTAGAGGACTGGTCTCTAAGGTGAGTGTGGGCTGGGGCAAAAGCCACAAGAGAGGTACAAAATTGACAGGCATCTGGCTTAGTTTGATTTTTGCCTCACCATTAGTTCTGATCATGGTACACTTTCTGCATTTTCAGAAAGAAGAAAGTACTGTAAAAAGAAACACCTGCTTTGATGTGGCAAATTCTCTGTGAAACTCTTAAGTCTTTCTCCCCTGAAGCTGTTAGCATGTAAGGCCAAAACAGCACAGAATGAAAATAATAATTTATAGCCCTGGAAAAAAATGTTATCAACCTAGGAAAACTGAAAGCACTGGTATAAAAAAAAAAAAAGCCAGTTGATAGTTATGTGTGTGCTTTTTGTAATGAAATAGCACAAGTATAGCTAAACTTTCATATACTGAAGCCATATAAAACAATACATGAGAAAAGGGTGCAAAGCTAAAACCCCTTTAACTATTCATCATTAGTAGAAAGTATTAAGTGTACAAAACCGGGAATTAAAAGGGTACAATCAGATTTCCAAGGAGCAATGTTTTCCATGTCTATTGTGATAATAATATTGAATGCTAATAAGCTATGTTTCATCCTTACACCACTTACAGGTATTAGCTAATTAAGTCAGTTTAAAAAAATATTTCTAAATTAATAGGGTACTTGCCAAGATTACCCAAATATTGGTCTTATACACAAAAACCCACATGCAGCTTTTCTACTTATCTTCATGTATTTGTCTTCTCAAATGAGTGATTAACTCCAGAGCACTGAAATCTCTTTGATAATCGCTGAAGATGAATGTATCAGGATGATCAACAGCATATGGAACACAGAATGCTGCCAGATGTTAACACACTAAAATAAAGCAGAACCATCCATGTACTCCATACCTTGTCTAAAAATAATACACTCATTGACCTTAACCCTATCAAACCAGTCCCATCTTCAAGGTCAAATAAAATAACAAATATTTATCTTCTGTGGAGAGCTTTATAGGCTGTACTTGCAGTGTTCAGTATCACAAAATGCTAAGCATACCTCAGCCCTACTGCTTTGAATGAAAGCTTGGGGTACTCAGCACCTCCTGCTGGTGCTCAGTGCTAGGCAAAACCAAGTAATAAATGCATATTAATCACCATTTAAAATATGCAATCATGGTGCATTCCCTTTCATTGCTTTAAATTTTTTCAAAGACTATAGATGGAAACAGCAAAACACCTAGTTAGAGTAAAAAATACAGGCATGGAAACTGTGATCTCTAACACACACTTCATTTGGAAGAGATCTGCATATGTTAAATGTTGTCTTGAAAAAGTAACTTCAACAATCTTTGTTACCCCAATAAATGATTGAAGTGATAATATCAATGCAGCGTACTGCTGCATCTCTCGTGAGGTTGACCATCATGCTGCAGTGGGCCACGGCACTGGATGTCATCCCCGAACCTCTTTACTTCCCCACACCTTGCAAAGCCAACTTAGCATGTCCTCCTGTCCAACAATACAGCAAGAGAAACACAGAAAACTAGGAGACCTCCATGATCGTATTTCTGAAGAGTTCAGGAGACATCACAGTTACGGTAGTTACAATGAACAAAGAACGAGATCGCCCGATATCTTTGGTGTAACTGACAAGGAAATGCTAATTAAAGGTCAAAAAGGCCATTTAGTTCCATGTATGCCACTAGCCAGACCAAGTGTAGTAGGTGCTGCTACAAAGCCACTTAAATGCTGCAGCAAGTGCTAACAATTGGCTTGGAAGAGGGAATGTGAGGAATGTGAAGGAGGAACAACCACACCAAGTGGTCTCACATTTGTGAGAGGTCAAGTTTCAAAACATGGATATTCTTTTCATTTGCCACTGCTGGAAATGGGGGTGTAGGGGGAAGAATTTTCAGAAGTAATTGGTGCATGTGCAGTCATCTACAACATGCAGGTACCTGTTATTTTTACTGCAAGCATTAAAGAGATTTACTAGCACAGAAACAGGACCACAAAATGAGCACAGAGCATGACGGTGATGCCAGGAGCTTGCTCACAAATGTTTCCACATCTAACCCATGGTGCCTGCCTAATCGGGGCTCTGGTACCTGATAGTGGATGACTGACTAAAGAAATCAAGATTCAGCTTAGTCCCTGAGGCGTGCTGTACTGCCAGATCAAAGTGCACACATTTGGCATCCTGAAAATGCAATACCATTGCTCTCACTTTGCAAATCTGTGGCAGAGAAACCTGGGACAATGATCCTCATAAATCAGACGGTATTTCTTAAAAAAGAGGCACAGAATACTTTAGAAATAAAGTCCTAAGTACAGCTGAAAAAATTGCATTGAAAAAGCTACACTGATTTAATATTCATTTACACGCAGTGTTAATTCTAACTCTAGTTAGCAAGAAACTGGAGTGGAAAGGGAGAATATTCAGAGGAAAAAAAAGACAACACCTGCAGGCCATTGGAAAGCGACATGCCAAAGAAATACAGCTGCTTACTTCCTTATCTCCCAGCAAGCCCTTGTTATATTTCAATTAGATTTTGAAAATGGTGTCCTATACTAGTATGACCAACTGTCTAGTTTGCTTTAATGTCCCATCTGCCATTTTCTACAAAAAAATAGTGTCTCACTCTGGCCTTGTAAAGTCAAACTTGAAAAATATTAGCTACCTGCAGGCATCTCTGGGCAGCTGAACGAGTGAAGTTGGTTGTAGACATTTCTCAGCATGAGGGTGCCAAAAGCCACAGAGTCAGCTGCTCTGGTTCCTTCTCATGCACCAGGGCTCAGTTGGGCCTACACCACTCCTGCCGCCTTGGTCCAACCTGGTCTTAAACCTGATCTTATACACATCAGCCACAGACTTACTACAACCTCCTTGATCTCCTCCAGCCTTTCATTCTCACTACCATTAGGAAACTCTTTCTTGTATCTAACCTAAATTTCCCTTGACGATCACAGAATCACAGAATGGTTGGGGTTGGAAGGGACCTCAGGAGATCATCTAGTCCAACCCACCTGTTAAAGCAGGTTCACCTGGAGCAGATCGCACAGGAATGTGTCCAGGTGGGTTTTGAATGTCACCAAAGGAGGAGACTCCACAACCTCTCTGGGCAGCCTGTTCCAGCGCTCTCTAACCCTCAAAGTAAAGAAGCTTCTCCTCATATTCAGATGAAACCTCCTATGTTTCAATCTGTGATACCTACACCTAAGAGTCTAGTAAGTTCACCTAAACTCATCATATCCTTCCACAGACCAGGATCCAGGTGGATCCAGGAGGCAAGGGAAATGTTCCACCGCGGAATTGTACAGGATCAAGATAGTATTTTGGCTTGGTGACGGGTGGGAGGTGGTTTGACTGGAGTGTGATGAGAAACAGGAGTAACATAAAACAAGTGGATCCCAAAAGAGAAGAATACGATCTCAGATTTAACAGATGCAAATAACAAGATCCAGTACTTAATGTAGTAAATGCAACAGTCAAGACAAAGAACCATAAAAGCAGCAAGGTAAGACTAAGACATACTATGAGGTCCACAGTGGAACTAAAAATCAGCAATAGCAGAAGCAGGCCTGCTTCAACACAAGCAGAAAAGAAGAAACTAAGATATTTTGGACTTACTATTGTTTTCTGCTTTATTGCTCTCTTCCTTTTATGCTAATTTGTCCCACTTTTCTTCCAAAAGTGAGAACAACAGCTTGCAGGAGGGGGAGAGAGGGAAGAATCCTTCCTCACCTCCCCAGCACTGAGGCACACCTCCCTCAGCTCCCCTAAACTTGTCTGTAATGTCCTCACACATAGCAAGAGTTCCAATTTCATCTTAAAAAAAGTGGTCACTCATCCCCCAGATCAGAGACCATCATGTTGAAAAGAAAGTGTCAAAAAAAAAAAAAAAAAAAAGTATTTTGGGAGATGTGAGATGTACATAAATACATAAAAAAATAATTACTAACATATATGACACTTCTATTTTAAAAAATCTCTTATGTGTTTTCCAGATACGAAATCAAATGTCAAAAACAAGATACAAAATATTAATCTCTGACAGGGAGAATTTTAAATTATAAGACATTTTCTCAGAGTGAGAATAATCTACATATGCTACGATAATATCTCAAATGCAACGTAGTTTATTCTAAATGCATCAGCAGCATTCAGACTGCTATCTTTCCCTTAGAGCACAGAATGGACAGTATTTTGTCTATGTAAAACTCAGTTACTCCTTAAATGTGTTAAAAGAGCTCAAATTAAAAAAAAAACAAAACAAAACAAACACAACTATATTTCATGTTTCACAATTTGTGAAACATTTTGCAAATACATGGAAATATTTTCCCCTTCTCTCTAGTCTGTGGAATCCATGATAAAATGTGTAAGTGAAAAGAAAGGGGGCAAAAATCTATTAAAGTTATTTAGGATGGAACACGAATATGAAACAATATCAAATCTGATGAGGCTATGCATGTAATTTCTCAAGTACGGAATATCAGGACATGCACAAAACTCCATAAATAAGACACATCACCAGGCAGAGTACCAGCGCTGCATCCCCTGCTGCAGCCTCTCCCCCCGTGCCGGTGGCCAGGGACCAGTGTGAGGGCTGGGATGGCAAGTGGTGGTGCCTCCTGCACCCTTCCCAGCACAGCCCTAATGGCTGGAGCTGATTGTGTTTCAGCTCCCCTGGAGCCTGAGAAGCCACCACAGGATTAAATCGATGAACTTGTTCTCCAGGAGTGATAAATGAGGCCCGGGACTTTTACAAACCTCACTCAGAACTTAGGATCTCAGACCAGGCTCTATGTTGCGAAGTAGATCTGCTACATATAGAAAAGGGCAAAATTTGCTACTGACTATGTGATACTGCAACATTATTAGAAAAGGAACTATAGCTAAATAGAGAAGTTCAGCAAACGTTAGTATTTCAAATAAAACTCTTAATTTTAGGACCTAATAACAGTCAGTATTTTCTTCTGACTAGAATATGCTATTTTTTATGAAATTACAAACAAATTATGTGTAAATATATGTACAAAACATATACTTATTATACTTACAGTTTTTTATATATTACACATACTGTAATAACTATTCTTAGTATCAATATAGAGGGCTTCTATTGTCCATTCAAAACATTCAAAAACACTTCCACAGAATGGAGTTTATTTGGCTGGTAATGAAACAATTAGAAATACCTTTTATTTTCATAATTCCTGAAAATTTACAGGGTACTTCTCTCAAGCATATTCAGACAGAGAGGGAACCAGTGTTTGGAATTTTGATCATTCCATCACACTGCTCAGAACTGAGGAGCAAGCAGCCACTATCTTCACTGAAGCTACATGTCCATTCCTTTCCTTGAAGTAATTTTTTAATTTAAATGAAGATATACAGTAATTTCAAATCTTGTTATTGTTACTATCTTAGTCTGCACTTTTAGTAGAACAAATAAATGTTGACATCACCAAAATGTGAATGTTCTTTGCACATCAACATTTTCTCTACAGCACACGTTATTCCACACAATTGTCCACTATTGCCTCCACAAGTCTTATGGAAAGCATCAGTTTCATGTTTTCATTTAATGATGTTTTCACTTGTGCATCCAGCCAATACCTATTGATAATGTATGGATGCAACACAACTGCTACCACAGTTTCACAGGCAACAGCACCATGGTGCATTTCTCCACTACCAATGTACGCTGATGTAAACTACCCTTGGGCAGCCACAGCTTTTTGTGTTATCACCACAAAGAAACCCAGGAGTATCCAGGACATTTTATTTTCTAGTGGACAAAGAGAGAACACAAGCCTCTGGGTCTTTCAGTTCAGTGCCCATTGTAACTACCAAATGCTTGGCTCCACAATGCAAAGGTCTTCATAGATGCAAACGCCTTCATAGCTTTATGCTCTACTAAAACAATCAAGCTAGAATTTCCCATGCTTGTTCTATGAATGTAAAACTACTGAAAAAAAAAGTGTCAGCATTTTAGAAACTGAATTTTATTTCAGAGTAAAAAGAAATGGTGTTGTTTAACATTTAGTGAGAAGAAAGTTATTTCGAAAACTGCTGAATATTTAAATCTGACGTTTTATATCTGCTTAGTCTATACTAATGCATATGTTTCATAAATAAGAAGAAATATCATTATGAAAAGCCTCAATTTTAAAAATTTCCTCAGAGGACAAAATGAATGCTAAATTTCTCATCTTAAACATGGGTGTTGAACTCATACCTGTTACGTATTTCAGTGCAGTGACCTTAAATGGCGCTAAATCAATTATTTCTCTCATTCCAAGTTTTTAAATAAGACTACTTCCCATTCTTAGATTCATGTTATAAATTTCAGCAAAATCTACAATAGCAAAATAAGCATTCGAGTCTCAAAGCCTAAGGTACAGAGAAGACTAGACCACAGACTAGCAGCACAAGAATATGTCGCTACTGCACAGTTTATTGCAGCAGTTCTCTCTAAACGGCTTAACAGCGCAATATGTGCTCCAGTACACATTATCTTCTCTCTGCTTTTCCCCACGTCTTAAAATGGAAGAGCCTGCCACTTGCAGATGGTGTCTCCCTCTGCTTCTGCTGCCTGGGAGGCCCTGAACCAAATTTTCTTGCCCTTTTTCTGTCCTGGGCTCCTGACCTTGCCTCATCTCTTCCACTCGCTGTCCTCCGGCTCTGCTCTCAGCAGCTCCCTGGCAAGGTGTCCCAGAGCACACCCCTACAAAGAAGGATCCCCCTACTGAAATTAAGCTTGCTGAAATAGGACAGATAGTTCATTGAGTTTTCTCCCAGGGAACTCAGTTAGTTTAATGAGAATGATTGGTAACTTCTACTACTTAATTGCAAGAGTATTAGGATAAAAATCTGTCTAAAAAGCGATTTTATGTGAAAATCCCCTATTGACATAATGCTACATTCTGGAAATCATCGATTCAGAAATAAAGAAATAAAAAGGAACAATGTAATTTCAACCCTGTCTTCCTGCGAATATTTGTGTTCTGTTTTGCCTTTTTTTAAAAAAGCAAACCATATTTGTATGACCCTCAAATATTTAATATCTTGAAATTAAGACTATGGTAATGGCATGCAGCAGTAATACCAGTGTACTAACAGCATTTAGACAGTGGTGCACGATCAGTATGCTCTTTCTTTTCATGGACCACGTTGCCTCACCACCTATTCATGTTCTGGAAACTACTTCCGCCAGCTGGAAAAAAATGCTTTCGGCTTTTTCCAAAACAGGATGTTTATTCAGATTGTTACCACATCTTGCTATCATATTAGTGACATGTTTTAAATTGGCTCTGTTGTGTAAATGTAAATAAAGAAGCAGAAATATCTAGGGTTTTTTTTAAAGAAAAGAAGCCTCTAAACTACAAATACGCACAAAAGTTTGAAAAAAATGTTCTTTTGCCATCGCATTCCCCTCATCTACATGTCTACATAAATGGGAGAGCACTTTATAAAAGGTGAGGCAATGTGAGGTGACCATTGTGGATGGCCATGCAGATATCCACATCATCTCAGCATATCTTCATTTCTTTTTTAGTGTTTCAGTGTGCTACATTGATGTCTGCTATTGTTTGGGACAGAAATAAGTGTTTTTAAATTAGTTTTAAACATTAAGATCCTGACAGCAGCAGTAAAAATGAGAAGGGAGTATTTTTCTAGTCACTTGAGGTACTTAAACGTATAAACCCAGTATAATAAAGATTAGAATCAAGGTTCATTACTCAACACACTTTTTTTTGTAATTAAATATAAAAACGGTTCTGTGCTAATAAGAGCCAAAATCCCCATTCGTAGGTAAACACCTAGAGATAAAAACTGCCTTATCCCTTTCCATGTTTGAACAAGAGGATCAAAGACTACAGCCTGACTACAGATAGACTACAGACAGACTGCCGGCTGTCTTGGTGGGCATACAGCACCTCCAACCAAAGAAAACCCTTGCACTGAAGCTCTGAAGATTAAAAGTTGCTGTCTACTACAGATATGAGGGTTTTGACTCAAATTGACCAGCCACAGATTAGTGAATGAGTAACTTAACTGCATTTTGAGCCTTGGCTCCTCATCCCCTCACACGCTACCCAGTCAAACGGTTCCACGAGGATATCTTCTAGAAGAAGTGCCACTTTGGTGTGGAACCTCGCAGATCCATTACAGGGTCCCTGCTGCATCCCCCTGCTCGCCTGGGCCAGCCCCACACACTCTCCTCCTGCCGATTCCCTTCACAGCCACGTTGAACCCTCTTTGCCTTATCAAGCCGATACAGCCCTGCCCCACACACTCCTCCCCGCGACAAGACAACGAGAACAGGGGTCAGGATCCAGCTGCTCATTGTTTCACTTCACAAAACCCTGCCATAGGCACAGATTAACACCAAGAACTAGATGGCGGCAGCCCAGGGAACAGGGCATTCACTTGAGTGTGGGGCGATGGCAAGAGCTGCCGCTCGATGTCCGTCACGGCTACATACACGGTTCTGTGCAGCTTTCATTTCCAAGGGCCTCAGTCCCACTAAGCTGTCCCCTCAAACAGGGAAAATATTTACAGCTGGGAAAAAGCAAGCAAACAGCATTTTCTTAAAACAGGCTGCTGGAGCCTTCAATTTAGAGTTGCTTATGCACAGCAGCTACACTTTCCGTGGTTTGTATCCCTGTTCACATTAGACTTGACATTTGTGCAAATCCACTCTCCTGTTAAAAACAGCAATCTCAAGCTAGGAGTTTCACATCTAAAAACACATTCCTGGCTACTTGTAGGTACCCGCCTACTACTGAATTTTCTGTGATTCAGCAAGGCATCTTCTTCTGGGTAAAACTACAGATTAAATTGTGTTGCCTTCCTTCTAGAGTTGAGTTCTCACCAATTGTAGGTAGAAAGCAGTATTGTACAAAACTATTCATGTGTCTGTCAAAACCGCAAGATTATTTTAAATCTCAGACAGAATCTAGAAACATGTAGCTGATCACTTTTTACTGTAAAACAAGAGAATGAGCTCTTATTTGAGAATTACACTTTCTAGACTTGAAAATATACTCTTGTGCAGTTTGTTTTCTTAGCATTATCAACTATTATGGAACCATTGATAGAAAGTGGAAAAAGTCAAAGGAAATGGAAGGCAACAACCTCCACGCCCAATTATGCAAACAGATACAAACTATGCATGCAGCTGAGAGCAGAATTTTGCCAATTTGGCAAAATTACAGGAACAGATCATTATAAGTATCTGAAAAGATCATCTGTCACTCTAAATATAACAAAAGGAACTAAATAGATATCTATAAATACTTAATAATGATATAAGGAATGCTTAATTAGAAATTGAAATGGGAATTAAATGCCTGGACAAGTTTTAATATCTGAGACTCACTCTTTGTCGTTAGAAACAACATTCTTAAGAATTCTGGTGGCTGCATGCAGACTCAACAGTAACAATAATACAATGGGGTACATTATTTCCTAAGGGCTTTTGATCACTCTGTAGTTCATGAGTATTGGCCAACTACTAGATCAGAAAAATTAAGAATTTGTTAGTCATTGAGCTATTTTAAGTCTGCCATTGGCATTTAAGTATTCTGCAGTCCTGATATGGACCCTGCACTACCAAATCTCCCGACAGTGCTGTAGCACTGCTGATGAAGTCAACAGCTGCTATTCCTATTGCAACTGCAAACAGCACTTAAATTGGTTTTGTTCAAGGTATCCAACCCACTACTACTCTGAGATGTATATTGTTAATATACTTCAAGACAGAAACTTGAAAGATCTAAAAAGTATTTGACATCTGGCATGGTGACTCAATTAATTCCTGTGCTGAATTAATTAGCTTGCTCTGTCTCTTGAGCCAAGAGCACTGAGACTGTATTCAGCAACACAGCACTGCTTGAAATAAGCAGCACTTCAACAGGATATTACATGTGCAGGCTGTATACAGTGCAGAGTACAGGGTTAGTAAGTAAGCTGTAACCGTTATAGCCAAGTAATGAATCCTTTGTGGCAATGTCACATTGCTAACACTAAACAGTAAAGTTAGGTAAGATACTTGTATTCAGCCACAAATGTATTTTCCAATAGAGACACCAGCTGCAAAAATTGTGAGATTTATTTGCCTGAGGTTCCTGATTTTTTCTTTCCTTTCCTCTCTATACCAAAAATTCACATTAAAGCTTTTTTTAAAAAAAATATTTTATGTTAATAGTAGTCCAGTGTTTGAAGTTCTCATATAGAAATGCACCAAACCTGCTGTCAACTGCTGATGTGCAAGTTTGCTTGAATTCTAGGGAGGTGAGGCTTTACCCAAATGAGCTTTTGAAAACAGATATAAATAACTTAAATAAACAAATGTAACTCCCCTTATGAACAACAGAGAGCTTGTATGCTAGTGGGAAAAGTAACCAAATGTGTCAAGAAAACAGAAAAATTATAAATAAACCAGAATCGTTTCAAGAAAAAAACAGAAAAAAATGCAGAAGCTGTCACTGGGTTTGTGTTGCTTAAACAGTAAATTAAAGTTCTATCAAGAGGTTTACATTTCTTCACACAGCATTTTGAAGTAACAAATGTAGGATTACAGGAAACATCTGATATTCAGAAAAAACGAATACTTAGAATCACAGAATAATTCAGGTTGGAAGGGACCTCGGGAGGTCATCCAGTCCAAACTCCTGCGCAAAGCAAGGCAAACTTCGAAGTCAGATCCAACTTCGAAGTTAACTCAGATGGCTAAAGATCATATCTAGTTCAGTTTTGACTACCGCAAAGGATGGAGTTGCTCAGGGGACAAAACAATATTGCTGAGGACTACAACTCTGTTTACAGGAACTTTTTCATATTTCCAAATGTATTTATATTAGTAGGCAAAACAAAAGTAAAATCTTGCAAGTGTTAGCAAAAATACCTTTAAAAAAAAATGACAAGAATAAAAGGAGTTATCTTTCTAGTTTAGCGAGAAAAAAAGTCCTTCTGAAGATTTTTATCCCACATCTCTCTGACCTAAGTCGAGGAAGTTGTTCCATCCCATTATAATTACCAACCTAAAAAGTCAGCTCTGCTCATGCTTAATTACAAATTCATTAAAACCACAATGTCTTAGCTAGATGTTTTTGTTACAGCTAAAGAGGTATTTGCTCAAATTTACAAAGTAATAACAGACCTTAATATATGCCTGTTTTACCAAAGAAGCAAGCTCCTGCTACAGGGATTGTGGTTGCTCTACATCTCCTTCAGAAAACAAAAATGAAACAATATGATCAACTGCTGAGACGTTGCAAATTCATCCTAAGAATATCTGATAACTTTTGCAGTGAAGGTTCTATCAACATTATCTCTTATACTCTATCTTCAAGTCTTATATACCTGAGGAAGCAGAGCAAGTAGACAGGGCAACAAAGCTAGCATTTTTCCGAAAGTATTGGGTGGACTGACTTTGAGCTACATCAGGAATAGGGTTTCTATTGCATGAAAGTTGACCAAAGTGGTAATAGTGGAATCTTAGAAAATTAGTTGTTGCAAATGACATTTTATGAAAAACATTTTGAGAATGCTGATAAGACCAAGAATCAAATAGATGAAGAAATAAAAATGAAGTTAAATAGATGGAGAAAACTGAGAGAGGTATTAAAATTGTCCAGTTTCCCCTTTCCAACAATAAGATGCTTTCAGTGTCCAATACTTTTGTAAACACATCCTTCGTTCAGGTGCCTGGATGGGAAATCTGATCTGTGTTGGGAATACTGAACTCTAGGAAACTTAGGCAAAGTTTCCATGCCTCCTTCTCTAACACCTTGTTAGCACTTTTTGATTAATAAATTATGCTAAAGTGTCTATGAAATATCAAGATCTTAAATACTTACTATACACTCACAACAGCATAACACTTCACTACAATTTTAACATGGATATCTACAGAAAGTAACATGCATACTATCCAGCAGTCTTTAGAAACAGAACTCCAGCATACAGACATAGGTTCTTCAGGGAAGAGTTAGAGACTTTCAGTCTCCCCTTTTCCCTCATGTCCACATAAACCCCCCTCTCACACTCCCCCAGATGGTACTTTAGCAACTAAGTGCTCCCCATCTGCTCCAGGTCCTCCAAGGGCAGGACGATACCCCCAACACTGGGAAGCTCGGCTTCTGCATTCACAGAAGAGCAGTATCTACCCCAATGCATGCAACATTACATTTCTATGAAACAGTTCCGCAGGTCTTTATGCTAATACATTCACGCTAATACAAGTCTGAAATAGCAAACAGTGACCCAGCTGAACATAATGGTTTTGCAGCAGCATCCCACAGGGCTAAGTGTGTTCCGAGATTGTCTAAAACCCTTCTTCAAGAGATGTTTGTTGTGTTATTTTTAATGCAGAGTCACCTTTTCAGATATTCTCAGAAAATTAATCTGAACTATATACAAATAATACTGAAGCTCAGACTTAAAACTAATACAAACAAAATGAAAAAGAGACCTAGAGAGGACAAGATTTTCAGCACACTGAACTGATATCAACAAAGTATTACTTATAAACAATATGGCCCACATACTTCCTGCAATCAGAATAAAACACAAGGCTAATTAAGAATATATTATAAGTGCCTTTTGATATATTTCAAAATAATTTTAATCTAACAGAAGATTGTGCTACATTCAGTAACATTAACATTAAGGCAAATTTAATGAATTTTATCATAAAATAATGTAGCTATGTATTTTCTATATCATCTATTAGTATAAATTAAATACTGAGCAATTAATGCTATAAGAAATTTTAAAAGCCACCAAAAAATCAGATATTACTACTGAAATGCAACAGCTTGCTTCAGCAAACAAGGAAGTGACATTTCCCTTCCTCTGTGAAATAACAAGCTTAATACTATTAACCTGTGCTCCAAATAACTTTCTGTGGACAGTTGCCACAGATGAACTAATTGGAAAAGAGCCAAACACCACTGTCCGTGGAAGCTCACAATGCCTGTTTTCAAACGCTCCAGCTGAGCAGTAATTCAGGCTATTCCCTGCAGAACGACACACAATATCACGAAGCAAAGCACCTCGGAGCATCTACATACCAAGGTGTTATTATTCAGATCCATCTTCCCAGCAAAAGGCCCCCATGTTGTTCCAACCGGAAGCTGCTGCCGGCTCTGGATCTTGCGCTCCCCGTCCTTCTGGACCAGCTCCAGCTCCCCTGCAAACAAAGCAAACACGCCACGTTGAGAGCACTTTCACTTGAGCCTTGGCAACAACCACCTCTGCCTCAGTGTCGGCTTTGTACGCACAATGTTCTGAGGACCCATACAACAAGAAGTAATTATGCTTGTCTGAAAAACAACTGATCTTGTCATGCTGCAAAAGAAAAAAACAACAAACCAACTTTTTCCCTTATAATTATATTCTAGTGTGGTTTAGAAAGTCCTGTTTTTTTCTTGCATCTTTTCACACACATTGGAGTTTGAAGGCATTTTTATTCAGAAGAGTGGTTTCAGAGAAGTTCTTAAGACATGCTGAGGAGGGGGAGATGATAGCTGAAAGGAGAGAATGCAGTAGCATCCACACACCATGCATTAACTTCCTTGAAGAATTTTGCTGTCACAAGTCCACATTCTGAAGCATAGAGCTACTAAAATTTTAGACATATCATATAACGATATAAATCCACAACAACTCTACTCATTTTGAAGGAATTACTAAGAACATTTACTACAATTAAAAAAGGGAGTTTGAACCAAGTGAGGTTTTACAGGCAGTAACATTTCAGAATTAGACCCAAAATTATTTACACTATTAGCTTAAGGTTTTAACACCAAATATGTGAAGGCAATGGAGGGAGTATCATTTTTTTTTTAGCGTGTACTAATTCTTCATTTTTTCAAAAGTAAATTTTATTTTTGAAAGTAAGGACTTCACAATTCACACTTAAAAGGTCACTTTAACTTTTCTGAGTTTTTCCAATGAACAGAGAAGAAACAAAACACAGTTGATCATTACTGTGGAAGGAAAAATAAAATTCATCAACAACTTTTCTCCCCAACATTTTTTTCACTTCATTTTGGGATTAAAAATATAGTCTGGACATCTCTTCTTTGAAAGCTATCTCTTCAATAAGCTTATTTTTCTATGAATACACATTTAAGTTAAAAATATAGCAAAAGCTGTGTTTATGTACACAATATCTAACACTCTTTTCTAAAACAATTCAAATAAACTCTGGTTTTAAACTTTGAGAAGGATAAAATATAATAAGGAATGAGGGCTGATACATTCTTTTCCTGTCAAACATTTAACTGAATGCTTACATGCTGTTGGATTTCTAAGCTTTGCCCTTCCTGAAGGTAGATGGAAAATCTGTTATTGTTCTCAGGAACAGCAGAGCTCACCCCAACCTCGCTGTGGCCGGGATTTTTCCTGACCTGTTTTCCCTGCCTGCGAAAGCCCCTTTGTCCCTTTCCACACCAGCCAGGTGCGACAGTAGCTCTTGCCTTTTCCAGCACCACGTCCCTTCTCAACAACGCTACCCCCAATCAGGACAGTGCTTTTCCACAAACAGGGTAAAGTCCAACTGTGCAAGAAGTCAACCCATCTCAGATTTAGAAAGGCAAGTTGTTGTGAAACGAACCTTGGGCTGGAGGAAGTGAGTAATTCCTCCTGGCTTGCAGGGAGTCTCCACAGACTTCCCCAGGCTGACCATTCCCATGGATGCCTGGATTTATGGTACAGCCAGGCTGCAGGGCTTGTCCTTGTCCACAGGGGTTAATCTCAACCATTTTCCAAAGAGAAGACTTGGCTCCAGCTTTCATTTTCAAGCACAGAGATCTAAATTTCACCTCTGAGTGTTGTAGATTACAAAATCACCCTACGTAAAATTGTGCATCAGATCCTTCCTGCAAACTGGAACAAATCTAGGAAATAGAGCTGTATCAGTTTACAAAAGCTACTATGTATGCGGGCGAGTCCTCATCGTGACAGTGCTATGACATTTCTAAAGGCAGTATGTGAGCAGGAAAGCTTACAGATTAATTATATCTAATTTATACATGTTGTATCTATGCATCCAAACAGAAAAAGAAAAAACAACAACAACAACAAAACACAAAACAAAACTGAAATAGATGCATTTTTTCCCTCTCACAGCCGCATTGTTACAAAATGTGTTAACTTTAAAAAACGTCTTTATATGTTAATTATGGAAGAGAGAAATCTTCCTGGTATTGCAAGGTAACATGCTGATCACTTAGGCATATTGCAGCATTTTCTCTCTACATAGAGATGAAAACTGTAGCATTTGCTTGGTTTTATACACTAAAAAACAGCCATGTCTATGGACATGTCACATTTAACTGATATCAGAGGAATCATGAGAATCTTTGAAAACCCTTTTAAAAAATAATTCAGCCTCCCTTTCTGCCACTGACATTTTTCATTTGAAAAGGGTTCAGACACAGTCAAACAGTGACTCCTTATCTGTACCTGTGGATTTACAAGCAGGCCTGTCTTTTAATGGATTAAGAACGACAAACTTAGGGCAGATCATCCAGTGATATCCAAAACCTACCTAAGTTTCAAGGTACACATTATTACACCTTATATTCTAAATTAAATTAATAACATGAATCTTATACCTTGTAAGTAGTTCAGGTTTGAGGCAAACATAAAAACAAGCAATTATTTTTCAGAACTGTATTTTTTGCCTCCAGTCTGTAATTAAGTTAATATGGATTCTTTCTCTCTTTCATTCTCTTTTGTTACAGTCCCAAGCTGTAGTTTGGGCAGTACATTTCAATATGTATGAATACACTGAAATGTGCTGTGGATGGGGTAACATGATGCTGAATTGTACTGAAGCTGCTGTAATTTCCCCCCCACTCAGAACACCATGACAGAGTAGCAGATTGCAGACAGCGTTACAAAACATTTTGCTGCATAACCTTCCTGTTTCCCCTGATCATAGTTCTCCAAAAAAGATAACATTTCTCTCTCGTCACCATGACCAGCAGCCATTTTACCGCTATGGGTGAATGTTAGGGTTGGGAAGGATAATCTGCTCATATGTCTTTACAAACACAGATACTTTGGCTACACTTGTGCAAGGTGCAGCACATTACAATTTGATTCTTGGCAAAGATTTTTTTTTTCCACTGAAAATATTTGTTTAGGGGAAAAAACTAACACTAAGAGAGCTGTAAGTTTAAAACAAACAAACAAACAAAACCAACCAAGCAAAAAACACAAAACAAAACAAAAAAACAAACCAAAACAAACCAAAACAAACCCCAACAACTAACCACTGCGCATCAGGGTCTATAAGCATCTGCTAAGATCATTTTGTTTTCCTACCAGAGCCTGCATCTTTTGTGAAATCCCTGTATACGTTCCTTTGTCTGCTCCAAGCAGGAAGGCCAGGGGCTGGTACAAGGGTTTGTAGAGGAAAGATTACAAATGTCACTATCAAAAATCCTCTCCAGAATTCTCCTCACCCCACAGTAAGGAGTCGGCAACCTTCCTGCGTTCATGTACAACATTTTGCTCCTCTGAAATTTCCTATTTGGTGAACAGTATTGAAACTGCAGCAACGGGCAGGCCCAGGCTCCTGCTGAGGAGAGCAGGGATGTCCTCTGCCCACGGCTGGCGTCTCACCAGAACACTGGCTTAAGCAGGGCCATACCTGTGGGCCCGAGCAACTTGTGACCTCAAGAGACTTTGCTGGAAAAAAAAGAGAACCTTACCCCATGACTCTTAATGGAAAAAGTTTGAGAAATATTTCAGCAAGACCAGATTATCCCCTTCAGCCTCAGGAGAAGCTCAGATGTAAGTCAGAAGTGCTTCCTGCAGCTACTGTCCCCTGGACAACTGCTCAGCATCTTCACAGATTACATCAGGAAAAGGAAGAGGAGTGGAGATTTTATTGCCATATCACCACTTGCAGTGGGAAGTGTAAAGACACAGCTGGTACTGACTCTTCATGGGTGGCTGTCCATGGAGATCCCAGCAAGCAGGGGGAAAAGGAAAGAAAGGATGAAAAACTGCTGCACTTTCCTTTAATCTGTGCGCCAGCCCAAAGGAAACAGAAAATTCTGTGAGAAGCACTGTTGTGAGTTTCTAGTGATCAGTAATCGCAACAGACCAGCTCAGTACTGAACACTGAACACAATGTTCCTTCACGTAACAGCAAATTATAATATATAGAATTCATACATGCTCCTGGGATGAGTTTTGTTAAATAGTTCATCATTCCTATGGCAAAGTTAAGAGGCAGTTATATTTTGCTGTTTTCATCACAGATGCATCAACCATCCGACTGAAAAGCAAAAATTGTGACAGAAACAACGCTCAGAAGCATAAGTAGAGAGAAGTGATGCCCTGCTTTTAGGTTTTGTGAGTTAGGTAAAAAAAATTACTTAAGAGACATTCCATCTACTGATATTTACTGCCCTTTTCCTTGCTACAGAAGAATTTTTTTTTTCAGCTTGTTCTTCAGGAACACACTTATTTCCAGCTTGCCGAGTAAGTTTATACAAAATATTTGAGACACATACTATGGGCTAATCAATTTTGGTAAAAGATAATGCTGTTAGTGCTGTGGGCTGTTTCTCTTATCTTGTTGATGTAGCATACTTTTAAAGTCTGTGATTACTCAAAGACTTATGATAGCTGCACTGTAAAAGAAGCCCCAAGTCATGACTCACTAGTACAGTTACAAAACATCCCATGGCTTTTAAGATACTAGGCCACCTTGGTGGATACAAAACCAGAATGAAATGACTCAATTTAGGATTCTTCTCTTACACGTGCGTATAGGTATTGTTTTAGGGATGCCAGACAGGGCTTGCATAAAACAGAAGGTAGAGAGGTCTGTTTAGCTTTGTCTTCTTTCACAGCAAAGTCAGAATAATTAAAAAAAAACCCTCCACAAAACACGTAGTCTACACAGGAATCCAACAATAGCTTTTGGCCTTTAACAGGATTTGACCACAGTTCCAACACCAGAAGAATTTAACTATAAATAGTATTTCTGAACAAAATAATACTGGCTTTCGCTCTGTTCTGGAATATGAAACAAAGGAGTGTATATCCGAAGGTGAATGATGAACAGTGTTTTGGGGGAGAAAAAGTGAACTACTTTGTTCAGAAATAACTATATCCAGATTTATAATGTTTAACATTTTTAAGCAGGTCACTGATAGCTTTAGCAGTAGTTTGTTGTTTTTCTTTGTGTGTTTGTTTTTTAATCAGGAATACCTTTCTGAGTGGAGTCAGTTAAAAAGAATGAGTAAGGTCTTTCTCTGCTATAATTAGAGACTGGTTATTTGACACCATGGAGTTCTACCAATTTCTGCTGGCAAATGGCATCTTCTTTGCGCATTTCCAGTGCACAGCCACCTGGCTCTCTAATGAATATTTTAGCATGGTAGAGAAATCATTGTGGTTTCAAATAAGGACTGCTCTGAAGTCAGAGTGAGCAAGTTAAAAACACTCTCAGAAGTTCTTAAGCTCAGAACCCAAGATACACCTTCTGTCCTGTATACACAGGAAGAATCTGCAATTAATATTTGACTGCTGATTACCTTCATTATAACAAACTAATACGTGTACATTTGCACACAGCAGTTCACTGATAGCAGAGAACTATCCCATTTCCACTTCTGTGATTCTTAACACAGTAGCTCCAACATTAAATGCTCATACACTTGCTTGGCAGACATAAACTGCATTATTGAGATACCTCCTCTAAATTCTCTTCTCTCAATTTTCAAGTCTCTGAGACATAACACACACTAAACTACAGTTTTGAACATAAACTTGAAATACGACATTCTCTATTCAAGTACTCCAGTCAAACCCTGATAAATCAGGCTGGCCATGCAGTGATCTTATCCTTTCTGACTCTTTAATAAATCGAACCTTGTAAGTTCATGTTGTTGGAAGTTGTCACTAAATGAAATTGTGACCTTATCCGATGCGTGAACTTATCCTGCTGACAACTACATTTATTGTGCGGATAAGAAAGGGGGAAGAAAAAAAAGGACTTCTGATAATTGTGATCTTAGCCATATGCAACTCTAACAGATGGGATCTTTTTGAAGTTGCATTAATGATTTGCCTATGATGAGCCTCTACTCAGGGAAAAAATAAATGTTCTTCATAGGTAAGTGGTAGGGGGACTGGTAAGCGGCATGTAAAGTGCACAAAGAGGTACTGGCCAACAGCAGTGAATGAGAAGCTATTCGCCTAACATACAGCTTTGAATTAGCTTGTAAGGACTGGAAACAATAACATAATGGAGGTGGCAAAACAGAAATATTCCCTTTCCACAGGACTCATTCAATAGCCCAAAACTCTAAAACAAGTAACTGAGAGTCTAAACACTAACCCCAAATGCACTACGCTGTAGCACTTCACGATGAATGAATGAATACTGCATCCCCTACAGCATGGCCTGGCCACTGGCCACTGCTGGTGTGGGTAATGGGCAATGGGCATTGGGTAATGGGCAATTCGCACAGCTCTAATTTGAAGATGACCAACCATCTCACATTACCATGTTTATCTGGCAGGGATTTCATACTCCGCGTTACCTACTTCTCTCCACAACGGGTGGCACTGTACCCATTCTGCAGTGCGCTGGTTCTGGGGTGAGATCTCTGGGGATCAGGGTACAACCTCTCGCAAGTCTGCTGCAGGGTACAAGAACTGTAGTCATTTTACTAGAAAGACACACATATAGATGAGAAAGTTCACACTGGTGTCCAAACAGTAACGGACTAAACTACAATCAGTCTTCAAAAGAAATTTTATAATTTGCTTTGCAACAAAAATTGCATTCACAGGGGTCTGGCAAACAGAGAGGTTATTTAGGTTGTCCAGAAGCAAAGGCAAAATTTAATTTTGCTGCCCCAAAGATGAGAAAAAAGGGTCAGGCCACTGTTAGGATGTGAAGTATGGAAGGAGGAACAAACTCAGGGCTGAAAGCTGGGAAAATGGCTCTGTGAAATCACTCTGGAGGAGGAGTTGCTATTCTGCTACCACTGAGGGAGTGGAGGGTTTCTGAATGGAGCAGCCTTCTTCCTTTCTCTGAAGTCACTGCCACCCTCCAGCAACTCCTCCCTCTAACCCTGATCCTCCCTGGTCTCATCTCTCCTAAGGAGTAAAGTCAACCAGGTCTTTTAGCACAACAGCCATGAAGGGAGTAGACACAAGCATAACGCACAGGCACTAACTGCTCTAAGCTACTGCTCTCCTTTGCCTGTGCTTAGAAGCAAGTCTAGGCGGCAAACACAATGCAGGAGAAGCTGCCACATGACGCTTCGTTCCTAACTGAGCTGCCTAATGTTGCCCACCTTGCCAATGCTCCCAGAGGACAGCTCTGCACTTTAGGTAAGGATGAAAAGTGAAAAGGCTTCTCCATTGTCTATAACAAAAATCTTACTGCAGCCCACCTTTTTTTAGGGCTCCAAAAGTCTGCTTCTGACTTTCTTTATCTCTCCTATCTGCTGCTAGTACTGCAAATGGCAGAGAGTGCAGGTCCCATCCGTATCTGCAACAGTGCTGTCCAACAATGAACAATAAAGGGAAGAATATTCTGAAAGTGAGGATAGTGAAAGAGTAGGCAAAGATTTTCAGAAAAAAAATTAAAAAAAGACCATGGAAGGATAGGGGGGAAGAAAAAAGGGGGGAGGGGGCTAAGACACAGGATGCCTAGGGAAAGAACCATTTGAAGACTCGAGTTGGGTCTCATCAGGAGACAAAGACACAGCCCAGAAAATAGGAACCGAAGATATTCAAGAAAAGAAGGGATGCAGAAACCTTGACAGAGTGAGAGAAGACTTACATGTTTCCAAGCCTGAAACATGAGGACAGAAGTACATGCATTCACATATAGAAACAGAACGTAAACACTATTATCCATTTTCGCCAAAGCATGTGTGTCATTACAATGCCTAATCTATAAGTTAACCACCAATATAAAGTACACTTATTCTAATACCTCCTTGACCAGCTGAACTGTGGCTAAACTGCACACTTAGAGCACGCCTCCGCTGCACCCAGGGATGTGACTTCCCCTGACATCTGGTCAAACCCATTCTCTGCTTCCAAGCATCCAGATCATGTAGGCTACAAAACTTCACTGAGTTAAAGTTTAATTACTGGTTATTTAGTTTACACTAGGCTCTGGCCACCACCACATTGAGAGTACTCCAGCCTGGTTGATATGACCTCAGGTACAGGTACATAAGCTGCTCCAGACACCCAACTGCAATGCAGAGCTAAATCCAGTCATGTGAAGGGGCACTATGTCTTGCAACACAAGCAGTTTTCAAAGACCATAATTTCAAAAGAAGTGTATGCATTGACACTCTGAAAATTCAAATTTGTGCTGAATTTCTAAAGTCTTAATTTGCTTTTATAAAATGAATGCAAAGGGGAAAAAAAAATACATTCCTGTATCACCTTGCACTCATGTAATCTACAGAATTTAGTAGGAACACAAGATACCAGCCCAGGTTAGAAAAGCACAGACCTACAGTGGTGAACGTATCTGCATTAATTTGAAATGACATTGCGACTTCTAAATTTTGGAGGGGTTGGGAGGGCGACTAGTTAAATAATTTTTTTAAATCACATAAATTGAATAACTACTAAAGATGGAGATCATGGACAATCACATAATAATTGTCCATATGGCATACCATCAAAATAATTTTTAAGGCTTAAGCTGAACTATTCCAAAAAGCCCTGTTTTTATTGGAAGTCAGAAAGAAATTAACTCTACTGCTAGAGTTTGATTAACTTTTTAGTAGAACAGACTTATACAGCTGTATAGACTTTTCCTTAATTTGGACTGCTTCATTAAACTTACAGAAATATGCTCAAAGGAAAAAAGAGACAGATGTAGAAAGAAAAAGATATCTACTCAAGATACACTAAGAAATCCTGAAGATTTGTTTGCTTGCTTCACAGTCAAGTTCCATATAATATGAAAAATACTCTATTCATATCAGTATCTAATCTACAGAGGTAAAATAACAGAGCCATCATGGCAAAATCCTGATTCTGCAATGAAATTAGAAGCAACTGTCTTTAGTTTTCAGTCCACTCACTACAAGAGCAGTTTACACCTCTGTTTTCAAAGTCTAAATCTCATACAAGAAGACAAAAAATATTATTTTTCTCTTTCTCAGTAATTTTCCATCTTCTCATTTGGATGCACAGTTCAAGAGGTTTGTCACTCCATGTATGTATTGAGATAAATCTAGAGCAGAAATACTTGCAAAAATACAAAAAAAAAAAAAAAAAATCCCCAAAGGCAACCAGTGTGGTTGAAGAGCCTCCTTGCAGTTTTCTGTGAGAGGAATACTGTAAACTTCTTTCTCACATGGACACTCCATACTGGCAAAAATGATTCCCAATTATATTATAACACTGTGCAGACCCAGTGGGCTGAGTAGGTACTTTATCCCAGCTACACGTAGCTTGCACAGCTTTGCTCCCTCTCTCTCCATCACAAATACACACGATACAGAAATGCCAGACTTGGCAAGAGCAGGCTGATGATATTACTGAAGAGGGTTTTTTGATAAGATCATCATCTGTTTCTGGACTCTTGGGTTTGCTCCCTTCCTCAGCAGAGGAGCAGTCGCCCCTGATAAATGTCCCTTTGTGTGCAGATTCTCCCCTGATATATGCGAAGACATTTCAGTCCTGAGTCTATTTTTTTTATTGCTTCCTATACCTCAAATACAGTTAGAGGTATATGGAGCATTGTATGTAAAGCAATTGAGAGTGGACACAATTGAAAATACAGTATATGTAACTCAGACTGAAGCCTTTTCTAAGACAGATGCTGTTCTGCAGGGAGAAAATTAAACATTTCACCATCACCTACATCAGTCTTTCCCTAGGACTTTCTGGTACCCTTTTAGCTGAAAGATACTAACATTTTATTTTTTTTACGGTATTATTTGCATAAATATATGATATTTAAATAAGATCATTAGTACATGGCAATGTTTGTACATTTAACCAATATTGTTGGATTTCTTTTTTACTTGGAAAAGTGAAAAATATCTAGGTAGCCTGTGCCATTCGTAAATGCGGAAAGCTACTGAAGTTAACTTAATTTGAAGACTGCTGTATTAACACTGATGTCATGAAATGTATTAAATGAACAAAAACGTCCTAGAAAGTATTCTTTTTAACTCTAAAAGCAAGAGCAGTGAGATCATCTGTGACTGTATCTGTGGTGTCTTCTCAGTTTACAGTACTTATGCTTAGAGATAGAAGGATCTATTTTCATCTCTCATTTGTGTAACGGCAGATGAAGTTATTTGCGTTCTATCAGATATGCATACTCAGAGCTATGAAACCACTGCTTAGATGCCGATTTCTAGCTCAGTCTGTGAGCCAAAATCCCCAAATGCCTTACAAAAGAAGCAGACACTTTAATATGATTTCCCTATTTCCTTTCAATGTTCGCAACAAATTTCTGAAAGAAGTAGAGTACCAAGAAAAAAATAAAACAAAAATCTCAACAAAGACTCAAATTTGTCAGCATTTGCTGTGACCATCCTAAAGATCTAGTTACTGTTGAGATTAGGAAGGTGAGAGGAGGACTGGGACAAAGGGAGATTGAATGCCATGCTCCACTGCATGCATGCAATATATAGTTCCATCCATTATAATTATGATTTATATGAAAAGTAACATTATTATAAATAGAGATAAATGTAGTATAACTATAATGTACAATATCAAGATTCAAATTAATCATTTCTTTGCACTCGCTGAGGATGCCCATGCATAACAGACACATGGCTCTGTACTGCTCCAGCACTCATGAGTTATATGCTTATCTACATCTTCTGTGATCAAGTACCAGCAATGACCAACACAGCTTTTTAACACTGCTGCCAGACAAGGATGGACCGCTGGTTTTGGACACGGACCAGAGTACCCTCACCTGCTCCTTCAGTGCCTCAGCCTGGACTATCACCCTGCTTTCCCATGCAGCTGTATCTCAGCACTGACACGACTCTGAAGCTGATGTAAAAACCGATGCCCATTTATAAAGCAGACTTGTAACCCTGAGTGAAAGAAACCCTTGAACAGAGATTGAGCACAAGTCCTGTGCACTACTTTAATCCTGCTCTGAGGCTTACAGAAGACTTAAGTAGAATATAGGTCTTGCAGCAGCCTTCTGTACAGGAATGATCTTGACCTTCATATAAGTCCCAAAGGCACCATGTGAGTAAAGCATATCCCAAATTATTTTGCCTTACTACCTTCTCCTTAAGGAGCACAGGCTTTGAACACAAGGAATGGCTACAACTGCCTTGCAAGGCCGGTTCTGCAACAGGAGCTTGTAGATGGTCATTCTGACCTCCTGAGATTGACTCTTCACAGCCTAGACTTTACTGCTGTAAACAGTGACTGACAACAAGTCCACATCCTCTATAACCTTAATGGAAATTTCAACCTAAATAAAAAGCTCAGGGTCTCAGAGCGAGTCAGTGCTGGAAAGAGGAGCTCTAACTTTCTCAAACAGCTGCAATCACTGCTTCTGAAAACTTCACACAATACATACAAGACATGTTTCTTTTTGAGGAAGTTGGGAAGTATTTCTGGCAAGCTATAGACATTAAATAGGCAGTGTCAACAGACATTAAAAAAATTTTAACTCAGAATATATCTGGGCTGCAGAATTCTTTTGTCTTTGAAGCATTAATACTACCTTTATACTATGATGCTTAAAAGATACTAATGTCAATTTAGAACAGCTTATTATCCTGCAATGATGATGTACTATAAGAACATAAGCAGCATAGCCTGTTATTAAGTACATAGAGTTAAAACAGTTAAGTACATAGGAAATGATAATATTGGAAAGGCTGCATGTTGACATCATGATTCTCCTGCTAATAAAATCAGCAGTTTACAAAACTAAATACAACAGCATAAAAACTCCCCTAAAATATCTGCTCCTTCTCTTCCTCCCCAAGAAAAAAATCACATGCATCAATGCAAAGAGAAAATTTCTGGTCTAGCCATGACTATTATTTTGAAGTAAATACATACTTCTCAAGTAAACAATTTCTTTCTGATAGGCACAGACAATTTGCTGTTCAAGGAGTCTTTGAAAAGGGCAGTTTTATTCTACCAGGTTTCTCCCCATATGTTTTCATCTCAGTTAACAAAGTACATTAGCAAGATACATAATGCATTAACTTAAACCGATAAAAAAATTCTAGACAAACAAATCTTGCTTTTACATATCCAGTGATGCAGTTAGTGATTTCAAAATCAACCCTTCCAACATTAGGGAAAGCTTGAACCTATATGCAGCCCCACCAAGCCTTTGACCACTCTTCTGCAGATTGCAAGACCGCAGCATAAAAGCTGACTTTCTGTCCCATCTCCTGTCCTCCGGACACTGCTGCCTCGTCCAGTTCATCTACCACCCCTCTCTATTCCCTTCTGTGGCCTCACTGTTCTCCCTTAATGGCAAGTGTTGGGTCATACCCAAGTTCCCAGTAAGTGCCTCCAACAATGTCCAGAGACAAACATCAGAAAAACAAGAGAAGAAAGGCACATTTGCTTTCCTTCACACATCTGGTTTCTAACTTTCTGTCTTCCCCTATTGATCACAGACCTTCTGCCAGCCAAGCCTAATCTGCCCCTTCAAACTCCCAAAAGGTGTTTCCTACCCTCATCAGATGCAATTCAGAAGCTCAGTCTTTCCACTGACATCTATATCTCGTCTCAGTCATTAGATACCATCCTGAGTCTAAACTTTTCTATTCTCTTGACTGTACTCATCACAGAAGTACAACACTCCAAAAAGATTAATTTATTCTACTAAAAAGCTTTTTACAACTCAGTGTTGACATCCCCAACATACTGGGCAGACTTAACAATAGTTGTGTTAGTAGCATCTTTCTCACCAAATATGCTTATTATGTCTTCTCCTTGCACCTCTGTCAGCTCTACAATTTACACAGATGATACAAAGGATCTTGTTTTCCAGTCCACAAAGAATCTCCTCAATGACCTCCTGCTAACTTTGCACCACCTGGAGTCAGGAGAGATACTGACTGAATGATTTCTACAACAGCATAAGTATCCAGGTGCGAAAGTAGATGTCCATGAGGAGGATGTGACAGCATGCCAAAGCTAAGTGATGAAGAAGTAAAAGCCAGAGAGGAGCTCTCATCTGGAAAAGTCCAAAGTTTTTATTGCAAGTAGAAGCTTAATAAAAGGTAGGAAAATCTTTAGTTTTTGCTTTTAATCAGCCGCCCTTGTTCAAATAAATGCACATTTCTCTCTTCTTTTTTTTTTTTTGTCAGATAGATATCAGCTTTGAAGTTTCTACTCAAACACCATGAAGATATTGCTAAATTATTTCCACATAGTGCCAGCAAGCCTTGTGGCACTGCCCCTGAATCAGGCTGCGGCCTCCAAGAAGGCAGGGACCATCTTTCACCTGTTCCTAAAAGTACCAAGAATACTGTCTAGATAAAATTAATAATAATAAAATTGAAATAAGCTAAGGATGCCTAAACAGAAGGATTAAATTAAGACTGAATTGTGAACAAGAAAAATCAAGTGTTCTCTGGATGAAATCAGAGGAGATTTGTGGGATGTGATGGTGCGGATTTGTGTATCAGTGGATTTGATGCTGTACTTCACTCTTATAACGCTGAAACTAGAAAGCATGTAGACTAAGAGCAATATGGTCTTTCAAATTATGGTAGAAGCATGAAGGTCATAATGAAATAAAAGGAAATTCCATGTTTGTAAACTTAGAATTAATAAAGTGAATAAAGAAGAAAGTATTGCTAATGCTTGGAGAAAAATGTCATACTCTACAGAAGTTTTGTATTTTTTCACATTTCTTGTAAACAAGTATTAATACAAGTACTCTAAATCAACATGATAATTTCACAGAAAAAATAAGTCTCATCTATGGCTGGGTTGTACCATTAGCACCTTAACCTACACATATGTGAAAGTATGTGTATAAATAAACATATGCAGCTTACAAAGTCTTCCACTGTGCCAAATATGTATATGGCCATAAAATGTTTAAGTATTTTCTGTATGCTTATGCTATCTTCTTCTTTTGGCAACCAACAAAAAATAATGGAAATTGATTTCTACAATGAGAGACATATTCAAAAGGCAGTATCAAAGAAACTCCTACAAACAGGTAACTCAAACCTTTGCCAGCTCCCATGTAGTACTTTTCACACATATCAAAATAAACACTTCCAAGAAACTATCAAATAATGGAGATACACATGCATTTTAGAGAAGACCAGTCTTGCACCAAAAGTCATAATCTTGGAATATCTGGGTTTGATGAATTGGATCTAAACCTTCCTCCGGTGGGACCTCCAAAATCACTCATAATCTAAGTCTGGAAGTAATAATAACTGCTTTCACCTTTTATTGAGCTGTCTTTTTAGATAGCAAACAACTGAGAGTGGGGACTGTAATTGTGTTTGTATGTATAGATATACATATATAAATGTAAAACAGATACATAGATATACATTATAGATAGACAGATATGTATGTATACACACACATTTTTATTTATCTATAAAGTATAGTATCTAGGACAAAAGGAATTCTGTGTCAATACAAACCAACAGCTTCTAGGTGATACTGTAACACACACAGCAAGAAATAATATATCTTGGCATTGTGAAAGGGATGCCCTTTTCAAATATGCTGCATCTCTTTTGTCTCTTGCAAGTAGGGTTGTGAAGGGGCTTTGATTATGTTTCTGATATATACTCCATATCATTTTTTAGAATAGTTAAACAAAGCTCAGTTCCTGTATCGTCTGAATAAAGTGACAGAGAGAAAGAGACAGAGGACTACTTTCATGTAGATAGTATTTGAAGTTTGAGGTGATTGGTTTAATTTAGTTCTGGAATTTATCTAAATTCAACCATTGCATGTTTTTAGTCTTGAAATAATCAGGATCAAAAAATATATGTAGGTGAAAAAATACTTGTTTATATACTGCTTTTTATCTCTTAGATACACTCACAAAATAGCAAATGACACCCTTCGAAATACTGAGTTCAATTGTTCCAAAATACTACATGAAACAGAGGAAAGCAAACCATTCACTCCGCAACACCCTTCTTACCTGCCACTGAAGCATACAGAGATCTCCTTTTCTAATTTATTGTCATCTTGCTAGAAATACTTAGACCAATTAAAATTATTTCAATTTGAATGGCAGCATACTCTTCAATGGCATTCCAGGACAAATGTGTCATCTATTTTTAAATTCTTCTTTGATCCCAAGGGTTTTACAATCATGCATCATGCTTCAACTTTTTTCCCAATCATCCATTTAGATATCTTCTGACAACTAAACATTGGCAGTGTATGCAATAAAGTTATTCCCGTTCCTCCCTGTCATGAACAAATGTAATAAAACCTCTAACAGCAAATCAATGTCTACACTTTGTAGCGAGTATAATTACAGTAGGAAGAGGCAAGCAAATCAATATGAAGATTGTGAGTTGAAGCTTTAGATTTGTCAGTCATTTCTAGCAGTTGTTTACATTTTGTACATTCACGGAGCACTTGGAAGAACAAAATAATTCTGTTTGAAACCTGTAACACAGATCTCACAATTATCCTATCAACAGCACACTTCTGTATCCACAAAGCTTTAAGTATTCTCATGGAGAAACAGAGGTATCACATCTCACCTGTCCTACGCCAAGAGAGCTTGGTATAAATAGTGTAGAATTTAAAAGCACTACACAATAAAGATACCAGTGTCTGACAAAACCATTATTTCACCGAGAGGTATGATACTTCTCTCTGAAAGGCAATAAAAAGTAAATTCCACGCTGCACTGTACATAAAGAAGAGCTAAAATGAAAAATTTGTTGTGTGACATCCCATGTTGTTAACAATATAGGCAGATCGAGATAAGTGAGTGGATTTGGATCATCATCAGAAGACACAAGGCCATATTTGCCAGTCTATTATGTCATGTTTCTTGAATTCATGAACCCAAGAGTGCAATAACTTTTTGCGACATGATGGAGAAGTTACATTTTATACATGCTCTAAATACAGAGGTAAGATAAATGAATTTAAAACAAAAACAATATTTTTTTAAAGGTTATTGAGTAATATAGTATATGGATAATCCTGAAGTCTAAAGCATACAAACCGTTTCAGAAAACAGCAGTGGCAAGCAAACAGTGATTGCCAGACGATTTATGTCAAATTAGCTGCTACTTTGTAAACCAAAACAGTAGGAGAATATGAGTAAGAAAATAAAGAGATTCTTCATTAAGTTAAAAGGGAGCACAGCGCAAAAACCACATACACTATGGCTGGAGTTGATGATTGACTCAAAATTCCATCCTCTTCCAAAAATCACTCGTCCCATTTGGAAGGGCTATAACGTTTTAGGAGCAAAGGCTATTCACATTTCCCTTCAATCATTCCTATTCAAAACACAGGTAGGTTTTAAAAAAATCATACAAAGAATAATTTTAAGAGAAAATGGTGGGAAGGTTGTTAGAAAATGCCACAGTTCTATCCAAAATTTTTAACTTTTAACATTTGGCCAATTGTTTTTTGCTTTGATGTAATTTCATTTATCTTTAGTCATAAAAATGTATACAATTTTGCACTTTCAAACCTATGCTTTAACAATATGCTAATTATACAGTTCAGATGATCTGGAAAGAAATCCATTTTGCACTGATGATATAAGGGAGTGACAGTACAATTTACATTAAGAAATGTTTTCTCATTTTTCTCAAAAATTGGTTTGCACTCAGCCGGAGAAATCTAAATTCGACCAACAGGCATCCCTCCCTGCTTCTCCATGGTTACAAAATAACATGACAATCTGAATGACGAACAAGATGCACATAAGAATAGGTTACAAAATCTCCTCTGGACACAGGTAGACAGGCAGTCAATGTTTTCTTTTGTAATCTGATTAAACAGATGATTATTGTACAGAACAATACTGGAATGCCAGGAGCAGACAATTCCCAGTGACAACATTTCAAACATTTTGAATTAGCTATTCAAAATTGTCTAAATTAGCCCCCAGGGCAGCTGGCCAGTCCACATTCCTGACTTTGAGGGAAGACTTCTAACTGCAGAGGCTCAGATACGGCTTCACCTTTTGTTTATGGCTTCCTTCACATACCTTTCTTTACTCAGTTTAAATACTGTATCACAGCACGCTTTTGGCACATGTTTTCCTGCCACATCAATACCAACCTGTGCAGATAGAGCTCAAAAGAGGGTGACTGGTTCCTTGTGATTTTCCTTTAAGTGCACAAGGGACAGAGAGATGGCAGTGTGAGAATCCTGCGTCCTGGCACACTGCTCTCCATCAGCTACAGACATCGCAGCACATGAAATTTGAGGGCTAAAAACAGTTTTGATTTATTCATTTGATTCAGAACTGTCTTGCCAGATGTGTTACAAAGAAACCCCATACCCATAACTTATCCTCAGACTGATATGTTTCGTTACTTTGTGGATTCGTGTGGAAACACAAAAGATGAGTTTCCTGAGTTTTTGGGAACATGTAGCTTTACGGATAGAGTTGCAGCATGCTGGAATGTAGTCATAGTCATTTGCTGTAATATTAAACCCATATCTATGCATAGCAAAGATAAACGTAACGCATTGTAATGATGTGCCACAGATAAGACTAATTAGTATTTTGCTAGATGCATTGCCTGAAATAGTCTGGCATCCAGAAGCACAGATGCAGAGTTTTTCAAGATTACTGACAACAGTGGACAGAACAACAGAAGAAAGATCTACCAGTATGCGTAATTTGAGTAAATTATGACAGAATATCACGCTAACCACATTTGCAATTTTATTTAATAAAGAATATTTATTTAAATAATTCAGAGTCAATCTTTGAAATATTTCCATCAGACAAAACTTGGCATTTTGAAAAGAACATTTTGCATATGAGAACACCACCTTCAGGTAACTGTTTCCCATCTTCTACTTATATTAGAGATGTACTTCTCACACGGAGCAATAGAACTTGAACACCAAATTAAAACCAGCATTATTAGGAGACATAAAAAGAAGTACGAAGACATAAGCATGTAAGCCTGAGGATAAAAAAAAAAATCCATCCTAATATAATTTCACAAAATAAAGATTAGCTTAATCTGAAACCTATGAAAATTAATATCAAGATTTTAATTGACCTCAGCAGGTTTCAGTTAGGCCCTGCATGTTCAACACGATTGTTCAGTGTAGTTTTGCAGTGTTCCTACAGAATGCTCATCCCATCACCATTTCACCTTCTCTCAGCAGTTTTTCGATCTCCACTGAAATGGAGGTGTCTGAAATTACTCTCTGCAGTTACTTCCTTCTTTGCACAAACACGTTGTCAAAGGCATTTTTGAAAATGCAAAAGTAAATTTTTACAATTACTGTTCTTCCTTTAAAAAAAGAAAGCCAAGATGAATGGGAAACTCGGCAGTGATTTTCACTGGAATATTTTAGGGTGATAAATTGTGGACTCTGAAAAAAACAAAACATAAAGGAAATCAATGGTAATTTCCAGCACACACTACATTTGCTACACCAGAAAATTTCAACACTTACAATGAGAACCACTCACACACCATGAGAGTAGAAGAACATCAATGAGCCTGTTCAAAGTTCAATTTTAACTGATTGTTTTTTTTTAAATCAAAACTATATTTTGATTTTCAGATCACTGGAAAGCCTTCATAACTACAAAATATTTCACCAAAATTTTCTGGAGGAAAGTGTTAGTGTTTTATGTGCAGAAAAAGTAGTTGTGGTTTTTGCTGGCTTTTTTTTTTTTTTCTCCAGAAGTTTGGGATGCCAACAGCTTAACAGTTACTGACAGCTTAACAGCTCTTTCATTCTCACTCCATTCCACTAAACCTGAAAGCCACCCTCCAGAAACTGTGAATGTGATCAGTATTTCAACCTAAACACTTCACTGTTTCAGGCTTCATAGGCGGAAAACTGGTATGATAAATTGGACTCAGTATATCATGTCTCTGTTGACTTTCCTGGCACTATCTGCTTGAAGCTAAGAGAAGTCATAATCTGCCAGTTGTTGTATCGTGGTCCTTTTAATGATACAAAAGCCTGTGCAATGAATAAACTGAGGATAACTCCTCACAGTTGTCCTTGTCCCCTTGTTCCACTTTTTCATTTCTTTCTGTTTTTACAGAAGAGAATCATAAAATGTTTGCAGAAGTTAAATTAATTTTTAAAATAATAAAAACCCACTATTTATAACGGAGAACAATGCTAAAGGCAATGGGAATTCTAGAGACAACATAAACATTTGAAGCGCCCCTGTTACAGTGACGGTCTTGTGATTCAGGCATTCAGCATCACGCACCTGGAAATCTGCGGCGCCCGTTAGTGCAGGCTCCACGCTTCTCTTGCTCCAGGTCTGTGAAACGGGACAAGGGAAGAAGATCAATGCCCATACGTCAGGAGGCCACATCACCTGCATTCAACACCGCAATGCTGGCACTGTACATATACACAAATGATTACCTGATGGATGTTGTCCAGTTCCAGAAAGGCAGGCTGCTGTGAGTTTTCTACCTAATACTTTTGATTTTGGCACTTCTGCTGCACTACTGGCAGCTGTCGACAGAAGAGTATCTAAAATGCAGGGCTCCATCAAGTGAAACTCCCGTTTGGCCTTTTTATGAGTGTTGGACTCTGCACAAGTAATAATACAAAATATCTCTCACCTGCAAACGATTTACAATAACATAATCAATAATGTATTTCCTGTGATCCACTTTACTGTGCAAGAAACAGCATTCAGTGTGTAGCGACAACAAATTCCAGCCATCGTGGTTTTTATATTATTGCTTTCTCTCCTTTCACATATGTTTACACTCACAACAGTTATACCAACAAAAGATCATTCCGGAGTTCATTTGTACAACTCAACTACCAAAAGACATTGCTAATACAACATTTTCTTGGGTTCTGCCCGAGGGCTCTGGGGTTTACACTGCTGTGTTCGCCTCCGCTTGCCGATGGAGAAAAGTTGCTACCAGTTATTTTATCTCACCCACCCTGCATGCCTCTTGTACATAATTACATTTTTAGGCTTTAAATCTCTTTGCTAAAGGCATTAGATGCAGATATGTGCTGGGTTTGAGGCTTGTGACTTGCAGAAGGGAAAAAAGAGGCCAGCTAAATGAATGCTGGTCAAAGGACTGAGTCAAATCACTCTGAACTCCCCATCTCAAGCACACTAATGGACAGTTACCAGCAGTTAGACAATGTCTGGAACTTGCTAACCCACAATAGCACATTTACGTATCCAAACCTTTAATTATAAACCACAATTTTTCCATATTAAATGATTTTCTATCTCATGTCCTACACATTATTAATTAGAGAATTATGTTTTAAATCTGATTATCTACATGAAAAATAATTGGGAGAAGCTGCGCCAGAAGAGGGGTGAAGAGAAGGGTTCTATGGGCTACTTGCCCCTGCTCCAGCTCCATATTAGTGTATTACACATAAACGAAAGTGCAGGAGAAAAAAAAGGAGCAACTTACTGGGCATTCCAGTAACTTTTGCCCTCCTCGTCCCTGGGAGTGTCTGTGTGCACACTGGTAGCACAGGAGTAAGATCTGTGTGTGTGTTTCCAATTCCTTCAACAATACCTTCTCTTTTTACCTTGTCTGACGTAATTTGCTCTATCAACGTAATACACCTCTTGCTAACAAACCTTCTAATTGTTACACGTACAATATTTTGTTTACACAATAAACCAAAAAGTTTATTCCTGCTAGACAGAGCATCATTCCTTTCTTACAAAGGTCTTTCCGTTTCCTCCTTCTCATTCTTCTTTAGTCTCACCTGCTCAGACTGTTCTCTTGGTTTCTGCAAAAACAGTGTCAGAGAATCCTAAAATTCAGCATTACTGTAATTACCCGTACAGTATCATAGACCCGGCACTCAGTACATTGTCCACATACTGTGTACTGCATGGAAATCCTTTAGAAAGTCTTTTTTTTAATCTTATTTTTTGTTACTTTTCTCCAATCTCTTAGCATTTTATGCTGAAATATTTGGTAAAATGGAATTCAGCAAATGTGGCTACTCGACAGCAAATAGATCTGAAAATTCTAATAAAGCTGTATCCAGCTCATGTAGCAACAAGCATCTTGACTTTCTCATCTCAAAATCCATAATAAATAAGTTTCATTTCTTCTTCTCAACATAAATGTTTTTAAAGTTCTCTAGATGCATTATTTTATGTTTTTCCCAAGTCAAAATTAATTTTCCCTTTCACGGTGAGCCCTTCTTTGCATGATTTCTGTGTCAATGACCTTTGCAATTACTTCCAATTCTTCATTTACAGACTGTCATGTATACACAGCACCACACCATGTTTTACCTGTCTGACAGAATGCATCCGAATAATTAGATTTTGCATAACAGTTGAACAGTATTTGATTAAAATCTAAACGTCCTGAATCTACATCTAAATAATCTATATTTCTTAATATTCACTCATTATTTTCATAGTGCTCTCAGAAAACAATAATTATTTTTGCATGGCAAGATGTGTCACTTCCCTTCATTTCCTCATCACAAATATGTCCCCAGTATAGTCTGTAGCCATTGTATGCTTTTTACAAACGATTGGAAAAAAAATATAAAAACCCCAAACAACAACAAAGGTCAAACAAACAAAAAACCAGAAGCCCTACACCATATAATTTTTGTTTGACACCAGTAAAGCTATTCAACACCCTTCTGTGAAAACCAAGAAATGTGTTTTATAAAGAGTTAGTGGTTTTTGTATTCACGGGACCATCAGCAATTTCAGCTGCTGCACTGACAAATACAGCAAGACCCAAACAGAAAAGCAAATTCTGCCTTTAAGTTCTCACTTTGTAATGACTCCCCAAACAAATGAGGAGAGTCTGCAGTCTTCAAAAGATTGGCACAATGTTTTCTACAGCTCCCATTGCCAAGCAAATGGATATCGCTCACAGCTCCTCTGGTAAGAATGTGTGCTGGGCTGGCAGACCCAGGCCGGACTGCCCTGCAGATTATTCTTTTTTTGGGTCTCAACCATGTGAAATATGTAACATAACTAAATGCAATCAAGCAATATACTGATCAGTCTACATCTGTCTCGGCATATCTGTTCATGCAAAAGTACCTCTTGCCTCTCGGTGACATCTGCTTTTCTTTTCTCACTCAGCTACGTACTTGGCATGCTAAGCCATAGTTATTCTGATATCTCGCCTATTGTATTAGAAATTTTGAGTTGTTTGCCAAAGCCTTGAACCATGTTTAAGGCCTCTGAGTTGTCACAAGTGTGACAGTTTACTTAGATTTAGTCCCTGTTTCAATTTTGGCAACTGGAATCAAAGATCACTCAAATAACTTGTACAATCGGGAAATGTCATGCACTGAGAATATGAAGCTGCTACACCTACCACAGTCTCTTAATTTTGACACTCAGATTCTCCCATTTTGCTGCGATGTCATGTCTTCAGAAAGCACAATGAATATTTTCGTAACCCATGCTCACATTTTCAGTATTCCAGAATAAGATTATTTTTGACTTCCCCCTCACCACCCAGCACCCCACACTATTTAGCCTGGAGATGGCAATCAAATATTGAAACTTTAGTGGTTAAGTTACTTTGCCCAATTTGCAGGAAGTGTAAATTCATTTCAAGATTATTTTTTGCCAATTTCCATGTGAAAAACTACTTGCAATTTTCTGTGCTGCATTTTAGGACTGTAGGTAAAACAGTACGCTTATGGCAGCCCTCTTTTCCTCACTGCTAATTTTGCTTTAAAATACAATGCCATGTGTACAAAATTCACAGCATACATTTACAGGTTAATATTTAAAACATGCATTTATTGATTAATATGTGAATGTACTGTTCCGCTGACCCTAGTCCTGTGAAACAAAGACTATTTGTGCAAAGGCATGGGAGATTTCTTGAGGATGAGGACTGTTTCCAGTGACTATTCCAATGCAAATAAAAATTGAATTACTATGTAATCTCACAATTTCAACTAATAAAAATGTAAAATTTTAAACCAAGAGCTTGCCTTGAGTTGTGGCATTAATAAAAGTGCAGTTTGCATAAGAATATCCTTTTCAGTTTCTCAAATGCAACAGATGGTTGTGCCTTCTCTTGAAAAATATGAAAACAATGTCATGCACTTCAAGAACAGTCCATCCATAAGCTTGTGTTTCAAAAGACCATGACTAAAGACAATTTATCTTCCAACAGATTACCATGTCACTATGAAAGAGAAGTATGTAACATCAAATGAACTTTCACTTATCCCCAATTTCACCCCCAGTCATCATATATATCATAAAACATTGGTATCCCTGTATTATTTCACTTTTTATTTCTCCCAAAGGATCATTCAGTCAGTAGTAAACTCTTCTCTAAAATATTAAAAAAGTCACAGTTGCTTGAAACAGAACATTTGCATGTCAGGCACAGAACACAGTTACACAAACATAGGGATTTTATCCACATCGTCATTTGATATTAGTGTAGTTTCACATAATTAACATGGGGGTACTTATTATTATTACAAGTCTACCACTGAAGTACACAGCTCCAAGTCCTGCAGGGAATGTCACATATCCTCTAGATGTCTCTGGAGATTAATTCTGAAAACATTATAACTCGGAGCAGGATCCATTGTAAGGAGCCAATCATTATATTAGCATTAGAACGGTTCTTCAATATTCGCTCTGTTGGAAGAAACAAAATATTTTTGTGCCTGCAGTCTGGACTCCAGGCTGCCATCCATGTGCACACTAAGCTGTTATTTTCTCTTAGATGTGTTTCCACCCTGAGATTTACCTTTGCATTTTAGCAATACTATTTATTTCTGTTAACATTTTAGTTACTTAAAGCAATATGCTGTAGTTTTATAACATCTTTGATCTATCCATATTAGAAAATGATGTGGGCAAAATATTGAGCAAAAGTTGCACGGTGGAACTTTCACTATAGGAATCTGGTTTACAGAGCTGCGCATTTCATTACTGATTTTTCAGTACCCTTATTATCATTATACTGATAACTCTCAAAATGTGTAAATGGACATGCATTTGAATTTAAGCACTTTATTTTACCATGTTTGCCATTAACAGTGATGGAAACAGAAAAGTCCCTTGTGAGAACAGCCTTCCATAGTTTTATAAGTGTTTGTACCTTTGCTTCACACCAACTTTTGCAGATGAAATCCAGTCTGCTGCACGTAGTAGCAACCACTCCTCTGTGTTGGACAAAGGCATAACTTATCCAAAACCCGACGGTGTCAATTCCCATTTACTTCAGCTGCCTTTGAACAGGCATTTAGGAGACAGGCCCCGAGCAGCACGGCTGCGTTTGCACGGCCATTCCCATCTGAGGGAACGGCAACCCTACAAACCGTGAAGATGTGCAGTTTGACAGCCATACTTCAGGCAGATGGCAAAACAGAAGTCAAACGGACGTGTTTCCCTGAGAAGAACATATAGATCTGTACTTTTGTAAGCTGGAAATGCTACAGAAAGGTATTTGCTTGCAGGAACAAAAATGCCATCCCTTGTGTCAAACAAGCAATCTGTACTTACGGAAAATAAGTCATTGCTTGGGAAAAGCTCAACTGCTTTTCAGTGCTTTTGGTCTTCAACAATTAGTAGTCACCTTCATTTGTGTTATGCTTCATTAAAAATACATCATCAAGAATTAATGTGATTAAAGTAAAAAGACATGACAACAGAAAACGGCATACTGTCTTTGGCCAAGATAGAAAAAGAGCCTACATGGCACAGCATATTAGTTATTAGCTCATGTATGAATTCCTTGAAAGCAAATTTACTGCATTGTAAAAACAGTGATTTTAGCAACCTCGGTGCTTCTCCTGAAGTATAAGTAAGTAAGGAGAAAAGGAAGAATAAAAAAGACACCTTTTGATGAGAGATTATGTAGTCTCTACAATCGAGTAAATTTAGTTGCTGTTGCAGTAGAGGAATGTGATAGGAAATTTTACAGTTGAAGGAGAAATGTCACAGTATTTTGATAAGAGAGCGATGAACTTTTTTTCCCTCGTGCCATTATCAAGGCGAAGTGAACAAAATACATCATTTATAACCCACTGCTCCACCATTATCTCCTGGTGAGACACTTGTTTTAAAACACACAAGGACCTTTTTTCTCTAAGACTAAAGCTCTCTGTGAGGCTCAGTCTTCCTTTATAACCATGAAAGAAAGTTGACACTTGTGTGGGCCAAAGTTTCCAGGCAACCACACAAGGGCACTTATACACCCTCCAGGTCACCCCTGGTTCTGAAGTACAGAGGAAGCATATGAACAGTATATGTCTCTTTGATCACAGATACCATCTAGAACTGATGTGGAGAGAAAATCCTGCACTTTGGAAGAAAGGCACTACAGTCTCCTCAAAGGTTTTTCTTACCTAATATACCCGGAAAGTAAAGGTTAGCATGGTAGCACAAAACTGCTCAAAACTGCTAATTTTTTTTCTTACCAGCTAAAAACCACCACTGACTCTCTCCTGCCATTCAGAACTCCTGCCTAGGTATTCCTGCTCCCTGATGTTTTTTATTATTCATCTACAACACAACAGCACAGTTGATTTACTGTACAATGCTCATTCAGCAAACCTATGTGCAAGTGTTCAAACGTGTCTGAGCACCACAACTGTGCACCAGGGAGCACTCAGTAGAGGGGACTTCAAGTGAAGGCACATTTACAGACATACACAAAACTCTACAGCACTTCCACATCAATAAGTAAACCCACGATGTAAACAGAACATCAGAAACATACAACTTTATGTTGAGTAAGAGAGAAATATTTGTAGTCAAGTCTGGTGCTAATTAGTATAACCAATGTCTGTTTTAGAAGAATTAAATGTATAAAAGACTAAGTTGCCATACCAGAAGATAACAGGGTGCAATATTCTGGAGACAGCCTAATTAATACTCACATATTTTATTTGTCCTGTAGAACGAAAGTCAGATTCAGACATAAGGAGCCAATTTAACTTATTTCACGAAAACAAATAAAAAGTTTGTTTCCAGAAATGGCAGATGAATTTATGGGACCCTTGGGTTATTCGGCTGCTCCTACGTACGATGTGTTTAACAGCTCAGATGGTTTGTCTTAACTGTTAATGCATTTGCTGAGTCAATGAGGAAAGAAACACATCATGTGAACAACAAGGAAATATCTAATAAGAAAATGAAATTGAAACGTACCAAATTCCATTCTAACAAAAAATAAAGGAAAACCCAAGTGTCAAGCCTAATTATAACAAAACTGACTGCTTCAACATCATTATTAGATGCACAAATACAGGATATATGTTCATGTAAATACTTATCAAAATACTGCAGCAGATAACAGAACATCAATTGTCACCTTAAGTTTCAGTTTCACAAATAAAAAGTGAGATGGAAAGTCTTTGGTTTTGAACTACTTATCAAAGTTTTCATCTGGAGACAGGTAGTCACAAAAACCTATATAACAAAAACACAAAGTAAAATAAAATTGAATGTCTTCTGTTTAATTTTTTCTCCTTTCCACTTAAATTAAAAGGGACAACCAAGGTTCTTAAAGTTTTTGCTGATATTTCCATTACTTTGAGAACTTTCAAAAAAATCCTGAACATTTTCACTGAGATGAAATTCCAACCAAATCACGGCCTGAATAATGAATGCAAAAGCCTGGATCATAAGTAAAATCTGAAACTTAAGAAATAAATTAATAAAGTGAACTCAGTAAAAAGATGTATGGAGATGCATGCTATTAATATAGAAACATTTTTGTTCCTCATTGCACAAGTATAAAAGAAAAATCAGAAAGAATGTTTATGTTAAATGTAAGACATTTCAAATGCTTTGCTGAATTACATAACATTTTTCCTCATGCCGCAGAAATGCTGCCAGATTCATTCAGATGGATAGACGCTTGCAGCAAGAAAGCTTATTCAGAAGTTAAACCATTCAGGACTCTGAATGAAATGAATGTAGCAATATATTCTTTCAAAGCTTTAATATAAGGCTTATGATTTAATTGCCACACTCCAAAGCTGGTGGGCAGGTCAGTCTATTACTGAGCTCTTATATTTAACTTTGGGGAGAGTGGTTGGTCTAAGACCAACAGAGTCTCTCAAAACAGGATGATAAGTTAATTTCACAGTTATCACAAAATAACATATGATATTAGGTGGTAGCGACATGATAACTCCACTGGAAACAATGGTAATTACATAGTAAATCGTGTCAATGATACTGCATTATCTCCCAACTGTTCAATTAACTCGTGTCACCACTGCATACTATGTTTAGAAAGTTGCTGATGCAATATTTCCGTATCATAATTGCAAAGATAGTTGAAGAAGATAGCACCCTATAATTTTAGAAAATTTCTAATATTACTCAGTGAAACTATTTCTACTATGAAAAACAAACAAACATTGAGGTGAAGAATGAGACCAAAAAACCTGGACGATACCACCTGAAATGGAAATAGGCTGGGAAGACTGTCATCAAACAAACTACTTCAACTTCTTTCATGTAGAGAATGAGGCGTTATTTCATAAATCAAATTCCAATTGGTATTTATTCACCTAACCAAATAGTAAGAGCCTTCATCATCATTAAAACAATTACAAATTTAATTCCTGAAAAAAAAGTAACTTTTCTTGTGCCATGCAGATAGTCTGATAAATGTAGGTTACAGTCAGGGGATATGTTTACATTATAAAACAGGATGGGAAAAAAAATGAGCTTTTGTCTAACTCAGTCAAAATGCTGCACTCTCACAAGTGACACAACTCGTCTTCTCATTCTCACTCATACAAATCAAAAGTCCAGTGAGGTGAAAGGAATTACTCAGACATAAAATGGAATAAAATGCTGCCAGGAAACACATATGGCTATTTATCTTGTTATTGCCTTTTAATATTCAGACTGTAGGATATGATTGTTCTCTTCAAACAGTGTCAATGTTCTGTTCATCCATACACCACTGCTTTGTCGTTCAACAAGTTTACTCTTGACCTTGTTTTTTTAAATACAGAATTAAACCATCAGCTGGTACAACTCAGAGTTACAGCCAGATCAAAGCCAAGGCAGGCGAAAGGTGTTATGCCGATTTACGTAATCTTAAAATCTTGCTCCGCAATTGTCCTTTCTACAAAATAAATGTCTGATATCTGGGAGTCAATCCCTAAAAACCAACCAATGGAAAGGTTTAAAAATCTCTGTGATAAGGGTGCTGTGGGACACAAGCACCTAAGAGGCCAGGAAATTTCTGAAAATGTCCCAGCGTATCTTCATCAGGAGGCTTGCAGCAATTAAAGCACGCTTTAGACTATGCAGCAACATTTACCTGTGACAGAAACGCTTCTGAAGCATGAAGTTGTTTTTGTTGTATTTTTCAATTTTCCTTTTTGACAATGCTATTTTGCACAGCTTGTTTAGATGGAGAGCACCTCTTTCAAGGCCAGCTCCACCTACTTTTTCATCTCTGCTCATACCAGTTTTGTAGTTATAAGAATACAAAGGAATCTGCATGATTTTAGTGCAAGACTCATTTCCAGCAAATCAACACACACACTTTCAATTTGTTATGCATGAGAGATGCGTAAAACTACAGAGGTTTGGGCCTCTGGAAGACAAAATAAGCAAAATATGTAGGTATTGTATCTAAATCATGACTAAAGTTGAACTCTATTTTTAACACACAGACTGTACAGTGAACTCACAAATACCAGGAAGGATTTTAAAGGACTCAGACCACATCCCAGACTTGTCCTTGACCATTCTAAGAATTTACCATGCAATTGTTGTCTCCAGGGGCCAACCTGTGCTCCCAAGGCTCAACACACAATTCGAGCACTGCTTCCACAGTCCCTTCCCAGCAGCTTTCCTCCTCCCAGTCCCCAAAAGATGCTGCTCATCTCCTGCACACCGCCCTGACCCACTGCAGCTTCTGGAGTCACACACGTCACACTGGAAGCTAAATCATGGCAAATAAGGAAATTAAACAAACCCCACAAAGTTCAAACTCGGCCCAAACCACTTCCAAAACAGGGATCCTAAAAAGGTAAGGTAGAAACTCCTCAAAACTCAATCTCTTTTGTTTTAATTAAGCATTTGAATTTATGCCATTTCTGGTCTTAGATCCAATGAGTCACAGAACAAGAGATGTCAGCAAGAGTAAATACATCAAAGAAAAACAAAAGCCAAAAATTCCCCCTCAAATTATAAATAATTTAGTAAGTTACCCTAAAAGTCCTGCACATATTTAAAAAAAAAAAAAAAAAAGAGAAACCAGGTGCATTTTCCATTTCTAACAGCAACACAGTGCTCCACGTGGCTCCAAACTGGGAGACTCTTTTGGTTGTTGTTCTTATTGTTTATAATGCACTTATATTTCTCAATTTGCCAAAAGTTTCTCGATATAGACACAAGTTCAACTTTCTGAAAGTGGTCTGAATTACAAAACCACAAATCAGACAACCATTATGTGGTCTGTTCTGTTGCCAACTTCTGCAACTACTGTAACAGATAACAGCAAAGCTGAAATTTTTTTTAAAAAAAGGTTATTTGGGTTGTTTGGAGGTTTTTTTGGTTTGTTGTGGTTTCGTTTCTTTGTGGGTTTTTTGTGGGGTTTTTGGCTTTACTATCTTCGTGCATTCTACGTAGAACTTTTGAGAAACAAGACATTTCTTTTGAATCAGATATCCATTATCAATTTGGACAGAGAGCGTCTGAACCAGTATTATCTGTAAATGATTTATGAGGGCAGGTATTTCTCTACCTGAACATTTTAGTGAAACCATAAATATCAGTAGAGACAGAGGCTGGAATTCAAAAAAAAACCTTGAAAAATATTTTATATGGGAAGCTACTTCCATCTGATGAAAATTTTAATTCACCATTTATATATCTTAAAAGAATTTTCATGTTTGCCAGATTGCTATGTCTTTCTTGCTGATATTTTAAACACATTTACTAGAAATACTTACCTATTAATAAAACCTACTGAGTTAAGCCAGCTGATCAGATGCCTTCCCATTGACTTCACCTAAGAATGCATCTGAGTCTGAAACATTATTCAGGAGAAAAGAGTACATTCAGTATAGCACTGTAAAACCAGCATTTTCAATTGTTCATGAAGAATATCCTCAAGAATCTTTAGATACGCCATATGCCCTTTTCTCCTATGTAACCTGCAACATACTGAGCATCAGTAAGGCCTTTACCTTCGGGAGTCACCCATGTCACCCTCTCTAAAATGGTGTCTAAATGGAGAAGGATGGTTTTCTGTGAGAGCTCTATGCAGAGCACCCACCTCAGGGTAGACAAGGTCTATCCAGCTCCTTTGGCCGCCTCTTCCAGACTCGGTTAGTTTAGACCTTGAGGTTATATTGGAAGCACCACTCAGCACTACCAATAAAAAATTCAAAACCAGTTTAACAGCCACCTTCATTTATATGAGGTTGTTACGAATTTCTAACATCATTTATTTTGTTAAAAAAAGATGAAAAAAAAAAAAAGAGAAAAATACAACCTGTTCTCTGTGGAAATGATTTTTTTATAGTTAGTTTCATCTTCTAGCTATTGAAGTTCTTCTGAGCTACTTTTTTACCCTTTTCTTTTTTCTGTTTGTTGTTCCTATTCATTTCTTCCTCAGTTATTATTAGTTGGATCAAAAATATGTTTCTATAAATTGAAATGGAAAGAATTCTCCTTTAGTGTACCATAAATGTGTTCAGCCAAGCCAAATGTTACGGAAAAGCATGTACCTACTAAAATTCAACTGTTAACACAGAAATTTACATAGGTGCATTTCAACACTACCTTCATTAGGACATCTAGATACTTAGGCAACAGCTAACTAGGATGTACTCATGCTGGGTTATATTCTGTATTTACAGTTCTAATAATGTATATATTAACAGTGTTTTCTATCAGAAGATTTCAAAGTGTCAGAAACATAAAAGCAAATAAGGCATCACATCTTCCTACTTAAGGTATCAAGGTAATACTAGCCTTCTTTCACTCTTAATAAAAGCAACATATTAAACCTAACTGAAAGTCTCTCAGGCTCAGCTGAGGCTGGGCTTGACTTTAAGAATTTGATTTCCAACGTGTTTCTAATTCACCAGTGAAGCCCTTTACCTGTGAAAACCAGGTCCTACACACCCAGAATAGCGCAAAAGAAAACAAAGGTCAAATTTTAAGCAAATTTTAGGAGCTGCCCAGTGTCACAGAGGAAATAACTCAGTATTCTCATTTTTTATATGATGATTTTATGACTCCAAAACCATCTGGTTTTTATACTACCCATTTCTAAAACTGAAGAGAATATAGAGTTTTGTTTACAGCTTTGTATAACACAAAATGTACAGCTACAATGTGTTTATGATTTCTTTTCTTGTATGATAACTATTCTACTTAGCTATGATAACACAATAAATACAATATCGCAATCCTGGGAAACAACTTTCACCATGGTGAAGATGCCATCAGGAAGACCTGCAACGCCTAACTCAGATTTCCTTACTCATATTTACTGTGTAAGTGAACGTACATGGAATCCACTCCATTGGTTGTAGAAGAGTTCATGAAAGGTAAAAGAGGAGCCCACAAGCCTTTCACACCCTTTTTTAGCTCATCACCGATTGGTGTATTCATCTCAGAGACTCTAAATCCTTCCTGTCAAAATATAAAGGGTTCAGTCAGGGCTGGTAATCCAGTGCAAGGAGGAGGAGGAGGGAGAAATTAAATGACCAAGAACTACTGCAATAAGGGTCTAAGGAAGGATGAGGCTGCCACTGCAGTGGGGCTGCAGAGAAATACTTAAAACATCCTGTAAGTTGCAATATGGAAACACAGTGATGAAAAAATACTACATTTTATTAATGTATGGTTATGCCATAACACAAATACAAAAAATAAAATGCATGAATTACCAGAAAAAAAATATATTCAGTGTAAGGCTACAGATAACCATATTGACAATTGATGGGTTTTGCATAACCCTATAAAACAGATATGATGATACACAGGATTTTAGTAATATACTTATTAGAGTGAACAAGAAAACCATTTCCCATCAAATTACTGCCTCCTTCCCCCTAAAAAGTATCTGACTAAAGCAGAGATAATGTAAAGTTCAGCTATCAAAAATGGCTTCATTAAGAACTTTAATGAAGCACATGGGAGCCATTTATTGACTCCTCAACTATTAAGACATAGCATTATTACTGCTTTAATAGTATTTCCATTTTCATTTAGGAAATAACTAATCAAGGGATCAATGTACCAAAGACTTTATTTTCTCTCCCATGGGTCACTGAAAGTACATTTTTTAAAATGCAAAAAAAGGTAAAGGCAATTCCCCCCAGTGCCATATCACATAAGCAATTTAAAGAAATAACAAGGAATGCTAAAGGTCAATGGCTCCTGATCTAAGCCATGTTATAAAACAAATGAAAATTGTTCGTGGTAATTCTACCTTTCTAGTGGAAGTAAGAGATCGCTTTCACATCAAAGAAGCTTACCTCCAAAGTATGCAAAGCACCTCCACCCTGACCTGCTGTCAACCTGTGAGACATTTCTATTTCTCAGCCTCACTTAGAATGCAAACTACTGTTTTCCTGGTAGTTCTCACAGCTCCACTTCCTTTGAGGTACAGATGTGTAGCCAAAGAACCCAATCAGATAACACCCATTTACATATTTATAAAGTCTCCTGTAAAATCTCGTATCAATTGTTGCCACTATATATAGCCCTTTCAAAGTATCTTGTGGGCACAAGCGCTCCACTGCACTGCTCCCTTCAGGAGTCCAGATATATCGTATAATGTGATTTCAATGTAAATGTGGCCCATCACACAATCATACCACTTCACAAACTCTTTTCTGCTGGGGTAGCTTAAATCTAAACACACTCAAGCAGCTTGCTGCACTGGAGCAAGATTTCCTCCACATAAAAAAAAAAAAAAAAAAAAAAAGAAGTCAAAACCCCCAACACAACAATGCCAAGGAAAAAAAATCTGAACATTTTCTGCAGAAAGATGGGCCGTCTCCAAATCCTTGTGCCCTATCAGACAAATTAAAGTAAATCAAGCATGAAATGAAGCAGAAGAGCCCCGAGATAAGGCTCCTTTAAGTCGTTTACAGATTAGGATAGAGAGAGGTGCATCTGGTCTCTGGCAGTGAAGGAGGCCAGTTTCTCATCTCACAATAGCAGCCTGTGTATAGGATTACCTTACCTTGTCACTGACAAGGGAAAAAGCGCCTGCAAAATGTCTCTAACTAACTTCCTAATGTTCCCAGCTAAGTTCTCTTATTAAAGTATTAACTGTTACAATGACAGAAATAAATTTTGATAAAACAAAATAAAAACAGACACTAGTCTGATTTATGAGCTGGTCAGACACTGATAAACTGGAGGCTCTGCTACCAGCAGATGAGCCTCTTCGCTTATCAGGCAGGATTTCGCTGCTAGAGCCAGCAGATAACTTTCCAACTGGAATCAGTGATTCACCGAACTCTGTGTTACTGGTCGGACTGGGGTTCCAGCAGCACCTGAAAGGGCCTCTTGTGTTTCCAGACGGGATTTTGTGCTGCATGCAGAGACATTTCCCTGCTGGGAGTGACGGCCGAGCTCGGGAGCCAGCGCAGCTGATGGTTAAACTGGTGCTCCCGCCGCGCCAAACTGGCCTCTCTCTCCTTATCAGCTGCCGTTCAGCTTCTACAAATTGGAGGCCTTCCTTCTTCTCTGCTTTCCTTCCATCCATCCTACAAATTGGAGGCTTTCCTTCTCTTCCTTCTCTACTTTCTCTTCCTTCTCTTCCTTCCCCAGGAAGACGCACTGCTCCTGCGGGACTTTCACCCACTTTTTCTTCTCCCTCATTGTCCCTTTCCCCCCGCCCAGCAGCCCTGGGGCTGATCCGGCTCCCCGGAGCGGCTGCTGCGGGGTGCAGCACCGCAGGCCGCTGCAGCCGCGGCCTCACTGCGCGGCGGGCCGGAGCCGCCCGGCGGGGCCCGGTTCAGGCGCCCGGGCCGCCCCGCGGGGCTGCGGCAGCGCGGCCGTGCAGCGGGCGGGCCGCGGGGCCTGCAGGCTGCGCTGAGCGGCCAGTCCCGGGCGGGCACGGGTAAGGCAGTCCTGACGGTCTCTCCGATTCCCTACACCAACCATTAGTGCCTGCTTTAAAACTTCCACCGTTTAGTTCTCTGCGACTGCTGGAAAAATACCAAAACGGCACTATAAAAAAAAAAATACACACTTCAAAGCTTGAGGACCTATCACCTATTCTCACATAAAATCCTATAGGGTCTCCAATTCCAGCAACAATGTATGTACTTAGTGTCCAGCGGGCGAAAACACATAGAATAATGCTTTTTAATTTACTGAAACTCTAGAATGAAGAAAAAACTCCCACCATTACAGCAGCATAACTAGTAGTAGACCAGGATAGCACTAATTTACCCTCAAAGCTCTAAAGAAAGGGTGTACGTGCACCATAATTTGCCAAATGAGAATATTTTCAAATAGACCTGAGTATTTGTTCCTGATACACAAAGAATAAGACAGAAATGACCCAGAAAGCAGAATATAATTTTACTGAACTAATCCAGAAAGAATGTAGGGCAGGATAGCAGAAAGTATGAAATTGTCCTTCAGGCTTTAAGTGCCAGACCCCGAATCGATGGTGCTTCAGGAAATCTTTCTAAACGTATGAAGAAAGGAAGGCAGAAGGCACTGCGCCTCACCCCAGAGCACTTTCTCCACCAGCCTTTCACATCACACTGATCCCCTGACACTGTTCCTGCATGTTTTGGACATTTTTATAATAATGTCTCCAGCTCCACACACCGTTCAGCCCAACCAAACTGAGCCGGGTCCTGACCCTCCGAGTCCTATGCCCAGACTCCTCCAAAGCAGTGATATCCCCCTACTTGCCTTGTGTGTTGCACACTCAATAAGGCTTTGCGGGTCGGGGATTTATTTTCATTTTGAAGACTATTTCTCTGACTTTTCATTAGCCAGGCATCACTCGCTGCTATGAAAATGAAAAATGTGCCATATTATCAACCAAAGATCTCACGAACTAACTCTAAGTGTTACAAACAGGACAGGTGGATGAAATTAGGCATGGAAACACTCCCACAGGAGACACCTTTTATCCTTTGAAGAGACTGTCTGGGCAAGGGAAAGGCAAATGAAATTTCTTTCCTCACTAACTGTCAAGACTAATTTCATTTGTCTCCAGCACTTTCAACCACAGCCCCTCCTTCCCAAAGAGACAGATGAATTTCTGTTTATATGTTAAAAATAATGCCAGTTCTCATTTCACTCCTTCTTACCTTTGAAAATATACACTGCAAAACTGCATCAGTGCAATATCTTATGCTGACACATATGATGAATAATTATGTCTTACTCTGCCTGCATTTTGTATGAATGAATGATCCAGAAGGTAGAAGTATCCAAGCTCTCTGTGTGAGATTAACACACCTGATTTGCAGCTGCTGCTCTTTTTGGAGACATACGCCAGTGAAATGTGAAGGTGTGTAAAACATGAATGTGATATACTAATGTTTTGCACTCATTTATTTACATTAATTTTGCTACAAAGGGTACAGGGCAAAGGAAGAACAAAGTATTAACATTTTTATCCTAAAGTTATTCTCAGTGAACAGAGGTAATATAATTCTCTTCTGTGCAGAGAACTGATATATTTACACATCTGTGACCAATTGATGATATCCAATAAGTACTCACTGCTTGATGCTTTCAAATAATAAACTAACTTAAATTATGCCAAAAAAGGTAAGGGACATGCTTTATTTTCCTATTTATTAATACTATGAGAAGGTGACATGTTTCCATGATATTTATACTGCTCTTATTTTTGCAGCAGACTCATAAAACTCTTGGGACAGATTTCTGTTACCTTATTAGAAAGATTCAAACCTGTTTCATACTACACTAAAACTGCAAATATTTGATCCATAAAAGAAAATTTACTTTGTATTCAATAATGTGCTAAAGTTCCTTTAAAAGCTGTAACTGCTGGCATTTACAAAAACATTTCCAAACTTGACAGTCCTTCTGCACTATACATGCACACCAGATTCTTTGAGCTGTGTATGACCTAGTACAGGACACTGTTATAATAAATAATATAGATATTAATGACATTAACTGATAATAAGTGACAACTGTGTGAAATCACTTATTAATTACAGTTCTAATTAACTGCTATTCAGATTCTTGTTAAAAGAAACAAGGGAGCTGCAGCAGTTCTAGATTCATCAGCAGTTTTGATGGTCTTTACTAGTCTGTATTAACAGTGTGGTAAATAATAAAATGTAATATGACCCTTCTTAGTTATGAATGCAAGATAATAGATGATGTTTTAGTCTGGTGACCTCTATCAACAAAGCAACAACAGCATTATACAGTTTTCCAATTTTTACTATGAAATAGACCTTTGACCACCACCATCCCTTTAAATTATTTTTCTGTTCCATTCTCACAACATTCAACAGCAATGAGGAAGGTTTCAGAATGCTCACAGATCTCATATGCTAAAGTGAACTCCAGAGATTAATGGCTTCTGAAAATACAAAATGCCACTTCACTTTCCATTTGATAAGCCTATTACCTAGTGCAAAACTTCTGATGAGAGATCGTCAAAGCCATGGGGATCTGCAACGCAAACAAAAATTTTCTCTGACAATCTAGTACACTAAAGAGAGGCAAAGATCTATGCTGGTTACGTCAGTTGTCAAGATGACACCGAATTTTCTGTAATCAGCACAACGCAAGCGAGCGACGTGATGCAGTCAGTGTTACATCCAACCATGCTGACTCCCAGGTTCAACAGGCAGGTACCTATTTGCAGCCGGGTCAGTAGCTGGTCATGTCAGGACAGCTGAAGAGCAAAGCTTGAGTTCACACTTCAGGGTCCACAAGATGCCATTTGCACTTACACTCCACTTTAGTACTTACGGTAGAATTCCTTTTCAAATATGTACCTCTAACCTACTTTGAAACAATATTATTATTTAGCCAGTCTAACTAGAATCCGTTTTAACCCTACAACACTTTTTCTATTCCTTAACAATATCTTATTAGAGCTACAGACAATATTCAGACATTTTATAATAAGACTTGAACTACTAAAAGCCATAAGCTTAGTTTCATTTATTTATACAGTAAAGCAGATTTAAACTGACTCATGTTCTTCCAAACAAAAACAACATAGTGGAAGACAATCAAATGATTATACGTTGAATATCTTTACAACACCTTACAACACGCTCATTTTATCTGAAATATGGTATTATTTTTCTAGGTTATGATTTTAAACAGGATTTGATATATTTAAAGTAGAATTGTAAAAGAGTCATGGTGTATTGAACTCTGTTCCTATGTTGCAGATCTGATTGCACTGAAGCAAAGCTGGTCCAAATAAGAGACCTTCAAAGACCACAAACTGTTAATAGCAGTTCTAACAGACTGAGTTTGTGCAGGATGATCAAGTTCAATAGACTATGTAAGCTTATATATTTAAATGCTGCAACTTTAGAAAAGGCAGAATTTTTACCCCAGGTTGCCTGTCTTAAGCTCTTGTGCCAAAGTGACAACTGGCTTCTACAATTCTCAATGTACTTCTACATTGTATATTTTTTGTGGGGGACAGAGGTAGTTGAGGTATCATGAACAGTAACCTAAGTTGCAGAAATAGTCTTAACTGGAGCATCATAGAGCTATGCAGGCTAAATGAGCCTTACACAGCTAAATAATGTGACACATAGACAGGCTCTCCTAACCAAGTTAGCTCAGTAAAATCTACCTCTGGTTTCTCTTCACTGCAATACACAATGGAGAGAACACAAAAAGGAAATCCATTTCTTAAAAAAAAAAAAAAATAAATAATAATAATGCTGATTACCTGGAGAACTGGTTTAGTTTGTTGATCTGTGACTCTATTACCAGAGGAAAATACATCCTCACTCATTGCATAGAATTAGAAGTATATCCTGCCCAGGAACATAGCAAGCAAGAATGTAAATTCCTATTGAATGGAATTTCCTAATTTTTCCAACAAAGTGCAAACTGACTTTTTTTTTCTTTTTTTGCCTAACTTAGGCACACCTCATTACATAAAACAATTGTTATTTGGCTAAATAACAGTTATTCTTTCCAAATCAAATTTCTCTACATGTATTCTGATTGGATTTCAAGTATAGACAGCCTAATGCAAAGCAGTTTACGGAACCGATTATCCAAAAGACCTAGCAAGACTTGGGTAGGTAAAATGACAGATTATTATAAATATCCAGGAAGGCACACTTTTAGTTGCTATCATCCAAGACCCTCTTACGCTGATTTGAGACATGACCATATACCCCACTAGTGCTTCCACATATTTTTGATGGCAGGCACACTAAGTAAACTTTTCTGTTAAAACAGAACTCATTCAGCATCCTTGTAAACCTGTGTTTGAAGGAATCTAGACTAAAGTACTTATGATACCTAGTGCTGAAGACAGCCCATCAGCCTAGAGTTCAGGACAGAAAGAGAAACGAGGAGAAAACGAGCCACCCTGTGCCACTGTCAAGTGGTCCCTGTTGGATGAAGCATGTACTCGGCAAAGTAGAAGCATTAACTGTTCAAATAAAACAATACACAAACTAAATAAAATGAAAATGGAACCCTTAAACCTTCAGCTGGTCTCTCAACAGTCTCTATAATAACTCTTAAAAAGCACAATAACCAGTATTATTATGTTAAGCAGTACCTATTCATGTGGCAGCATGCAGTGCTTCCCTCCATAAGCTCATGGTCTTAAACACTTGAAAAATCTACAAATACTTGTTTTAACAGACCTATAAATATATTCAAGTGTTCTTGACTGTACACACTTGCAGCACGGAAGCCATTTCTAAGGGAGGTGTCTGAAAAATTTATCATGTAACTATTGTTTGTCCAAAAAATATCTGGCTCTTTTCACATCAAAGATACAAGTGCATTTCTCTCCCACCTCTTTCTTGCATATATCAGTAAAAGAGATTGTCTCATTTTCTCTCTTTGCACAGATTGCACATTTAATGCCAATCAGTTTACTAATTACTCCAAAGCTAAAATGAAACCTGTATTTATACAGGTAGATGAGGGTTCATTTATTCCTTGCTCTCAGGGCTCTGACACTTGAAGTAGGGTTAGAGGGGGAGCAATGGAAGGGGGAAGAAATCTTCAAAAATGGTTTGGTTCCAAATACTCTAATTCCCCTTAGAAGCATACAACTACTTTATCTTTTTTCTTTTGCCATTAATTACAAATAAATTCATCTTTCTCTTGTGAAGCCTGAAGTTTGTTGTTGTTGTTAGATGAGTTGCATTCAAACTCCAACAAAAAAGATGAAGCCAACATTGAAATTCATCTCACAGTCCAGAATTTACTTAACGGCCAGCCTGTGCGCTGTGATAAACGGAATGATGATCCGGCAACATGTCTTTATCCATGGTTTGCTTTAATTAACGCCGGCTTGTTTGTTGAAAAGATGATTAATATGCCAATGAAAATTGCATAATTGAATACCACAACACTGGCACAATCAGAAAGACACATGCAGTTTTTTGATTAACATTTATTATTATTATTATTATTGTGTATTTTAATGTACTCTTCTCACTATGAAATGATGCAGTTTTTGACCGAGAGGTGAAGAAAAGTCAGGTTAAGTGAAGGATCTTCCATGGACAAAAAAGGTATGATGTGATTTAATCACACAATAATAATTCCTTGGTCAAGCAGCCCTTTCTTCCAAACTCAAAATGGAAGTAAAACCACCTCAGAAAAAAGAAAATACAGGAAAAATAACAAGCTACAATAAAAATCATAAACACAAACAACAAAAATACAAATGGCAATGGTCATATGACAAAGAGAAGAAGTATGAAAAATCCAAACAATATATTCAATACTATAAGAATTAGTATATGGGAGGCAGAGGAAATAATTTTTGAAGAACAGAAATGCTAAGGAACTTTTACTCTAAAAGCTCTAAAACCAGGAAAACTACAGTATCATCCCTCTCCAGAACATCACCTGAACAACTGACCTATGACCTAACTTCAATTTCTTAACGTATTTATTTCGTTAAAGCCACATTATGACTAGCAAAACAGTGCCCATTAAGGTATGACCCAGGTTTTATTTTATCTATACCATTTATTGGTTTGATTTTCCTGTATGTACTTATCCTTACTGTTCAACTTAAGGTAGACGTTAATGTTATTTAACACCAATTCTCATGCAAATGGGCAGGAAGATCCCTTTACTGAATTCAGACTTGCATATGAACTCAATAGGATATCTAACAGTTTTATAAATATCTTGGCTATTTTGGAAATAAGCTAATAGTAAAATTAGCAACTTTTGAGCTAAGGTAAGCCAGAAATCTTTCCAGAGTTCTCCCTGAAAATTAGCATCTACATACTTTCTTCAGCACTTTATGCAGGCACAAGAATTTTCTGATAACTGAAGTTCCATTATTTAGATTAATAAACACTTGCACAGGATAACACAAAGCAAATACTGCTGCACCTTTACTATAATCAAATAAAACAGCAAGGAAAGATTTCTTTCTACAAAAAGCAGCACAAGTCGTAGGATTTCTGCAAGAATTGCTTTTCAAGGATCCTCACACATTGTCCTTAGATGGATAAGGGGAGAAAGGAAGGAGAAAAAATCCCACAGGAAGGGACTGTGTGCTCCAACTGCAACTCTTAATGACTTGTGCGGGTGTAAGGTGACCCTCGGAGGTCCTGCCTGCCTTTGGCAAGCCCCAGGTTACAGCTGATCCTGAGCACAAGTACTGGGAGCTCAGCTGAGCAGTAAGTACAGCCTGGAAAAGCATGACTGTGCAGAGAGTGAGGGACATCCACCCTCCTGCTTCGTCCTCCAAAGCCCTTCATTCTCCTTTAGGCTCAGAGCATAGATTCCTCAGCACTTTGCTTTGAAATGAATACATTTTTGATGTGAAACTCACAGGATTTCTAAGAGGTCCAGAAAGGGCTTCTCCCAGCTTACCTGTGCCTTTGGGAGAGACTGATTTCCCAGTCTGCAGTTTAGCTCGGAGATTATTTAAGCACCTGAATGCCCACCTTTGCTATTCAGTATTCAGAAGATACTGGCAGGGAAAAAACGATGAAGTTTTTGGTTTTGAAGAGTCATAAGGGAGCCACACTCTTGGATTTCCTTGCCTTGCTGTTCTTAGTGTAACTAAAAAAAGGCCCTTTATGTTATGGATGTGACATCAGAACTAAAAACAACAACAACAAAACACTAAAAAAACCCACCACCAACAACAACCAAAACCACCCCAAACTATCATACTAATTAGGGGCAGAGAATTATAGCTACTGAAAATCTGTCCAAATGGAAAAAAAACAAAGCACTTGGAAAATATTTGATTGCTGAAAAGATATAAACATTGTAAATTAAATGACATCAACAAAATAATCCAAACAAGTTAGAAAACAGAAGAGCTGAAGAGAAGCTTATTCCTATGCATAAGTCCCTGATAACAGTGATCACTAAGAAATTCAAACTTCCAAGAAAAAGTAAAACTTCTAAGGGGTATGACCTAAGAAACAGTGAAGCAGTTGGAAGTGCTGAGGCCCCTCACCCTGTGCATCTAAGCCAGGGTGGACTCAGCCCTATCCAAAAAGTTGCCAGGGAAAATACTACATTGTCCACCATGGGGACTCACAAACAGACCAATCTTTTCAATTTTTCTAACATTTGAATCTTGAAAATTGACTGTTTTCTAAATACATTCAAGCTGTGGTACCAGCATATTCAAACATTAAGTTATAATAAATATTACTGTTCATATTACTCTGTAGATTGTAGAGGCAGACACTGCAATTTGCTTAACTGCAGAACATGCTGCTGTCCTGTATATTTCAGGCATAAATTTAACATTTTTTTTTCTAAAACTTTGTATTAAAAATGTATATAAAGACTAGCAATGCTGAGCTCTAAAGCTATGAAGTTTAAATTTCATTTCATTGCCTTTTAATTTACCTTACTTTTGAAGTAAATAAAATAATTTACCTTTTTAGCTCTCAGAGCTCTTCCTACATACTCTAAGCCTTCTTTAGGGCTGCAAAAGAACTAAGCAGTAGTTATAAGACAGAGATATGTAAAAGCATGAACAGCAACTGTAGTAATAAACATTCCTCTTTCTTACACTTAAGGAACCAGATTATCATCAAATGGAACAATCAAGCTGAAGACTGAAACTACACCAAAAGGTTATTTTTTGTACCTAACAGCAGGGCAAGACAGTGAAGGCCAAAGCTATAGCAATACCAGAAATTCATACAAGAAAAGTTCATCAAGATTATCAAATGTAAATGTAAATATAGTACTTCTAATGGAGGAAGCTGCAGAGTGCAGAACACCAGAAGCTGGCTGAGTATCATAGGGGAAACACCACGACCTGACGGTCGGGTGCTTATCATCTTTCCCCATTTATCCATTTCTGGCCACTGCCACAAGCAGATAAGGTTCTAACTAGTCCACAACTGCCCAGTAGAGACTTAAGATGTATCTCATGCAAATTCAATGTACTAAACCTTTTAACATTTTCCACAAACTTGCCTTCTACAGCCTCCAATCACCATTATTCTTTTTCACTGATTTTTTTTTTTTTTTTTTGCAAATTTCTCAGTATTTTTCTGCTATTGAGACATTTGACACCTAGAATGTAACCGGTTCGGTCTCATTGCAATATCAGACCTAGATTTTAATTCTGGAGTAGGTTGTGGGAAATCAAAAGAAACATACATTTTTTTCCTAGAAGTTTCTAAAACTCTTTTCCAACTAAGTATTATTTTAATAACCTCATTCAAATAATTAATGGAGTTACTCAGTGAAGCCAAATAAAGAAATCCTTACCAAGAGCAGATCTTTTTACACCACTGCCAGATGGTGCCCTAAAAATTCAATACTCTATTATTTTATGAGAACCTTTTGTTTACAATTCTTGAGCCAGACTCACTCCATGTGATTGCATTCACATATACACCAGTTTGAATTAATCCCTTTGGGAGTATAGTTTCATGAGATCAGATGTTTCATTAAAACACGGATATCACATTTCTTCTTTCCTAGTATGTAATTCAGTTTTTAAATATCCAGTATATCACATAAGGTCTTCTTATCATAAAGGTGTTCACCATTTATGATACTACCTTCATCTAGAGAACGGACTGTGAACCATGTGGACATGGGATGAAAAAGGACTACTTTCTGAATAACTGCTCACCAGATCAGTGAGGGACTCACTAGGCAACCTGACCGGTTTCTGGATTTTTCTTTCCAAATATTTTGTTTGCCACCTTTCCTTGAATAGAAGCTGAATCGTTGGTCAGGTTAATAAAATTACTTCATTCATCTGTTCAGTTATTTCCGTGACAATTCTTACACATATTACCGTGTTTGTGAATGCTATCAATGTCTAGTATTTCCTTGCATTTTCTTCTTAATTCTATAATATTTTCTTCTATTAATTCCATATGCTGTTTTTTTTTAAGATTTACTTTAAAAATAAATTCTTTCCTTGCTATTATAGGATTTATTCTTACAACTGTTCCAAAGAAGGCTAATGTGCCAATATTTTAAAAACAGAAAGAGAATGACCTGGATAATAGGCCTGTCAATCTGATATTGATACATGGCAAAGAAACTTGAACAGATGATATAGAGCTTAATTAATAAAGAATTACTTAAAATTAATAAAATTAGTGCCAATCAACATATGCTTAGGGAAAATATCTTAAAATACTAAGTTGTATTTTCTATTAACCAGATCATGCTTAGCTGATAAAAATCATATGTTACCACTATTATATTTAAACTTCTGTAAGGTATTTGACTTAATAGAATATTCCATTTTAATTAGGGGTAAGATATCGATAGTCAAAAAAAAAAGCTGAGTAGAAACTGGTCAAATGACAAATACTAACACTGTTAGTCACTGACTGGATATATTCCTAGTGAAACCTGGAAACCACTGGTTCTCGACCCTTCAGTCCTTAGAATCCTCATGAATGACCAAGAACAAAGAATCAAATCATTCTGTGATAAAATCTGGGGAAAAGAAAACAATTGCAGAGGACTAAATAATGAAGTAGGCTGGTACAGGACAGCATAATGAGCTGGCAAATCTGGGCTCACTGCACGTGTGTGGTAATACAGAAGAACAAAGTGCCCAGGGAACTAAACAATGCAGGACATACCCATAGGGCAGGGGACTCTCTTCTGAGAAGCACTGGCTATGAGAAAAATTTGGGGATTCAGGACTGTTATCAGCTGAACAGGATTTCCCAGTCGAACACTGTAGCCAAAAGTGGAAGTGTACAGCAGCAAGTGCTACTAAACAGTAGCAATGGAAAGATATGTTGTGCAGCAGTAGAAAGGTTACAGTAACTGGGTGAGATGGCACTGGCATGGATCTACCATAACTGTGTGCCCAGTTCCCTTGCCTTAGTTCCCAGGAGAAAGCTGAAAACTTTGAGGAAATTTAGTGGAAACACATTAAAATTAAAAGGCCAGAAAACATGTCTCATGGTAAAAGAGTCAAGAAAATTAAGTCTCCTCAGATTATCAAAAAGAATGCTATGTTTTTACTTGGATGTGCACATAACTGAAAGGGGAAAAGAAATATGATGGCAGAGTTCTTGATCAAGCAACAACAGATACAGCAAAGATGTAAAAGAATGGGTGGAAACTGCAAGTAAGCAAATTTAGACTCAAATAGGCTGCATGTTTTTAAAAGAATTCTCCAACATCAAATCAAACTATCAAAAATACAATAGATAATTTATAGAAAATTTAAATTCAAAATTTAAATTCCTCTACTGCCCACTGGTAAGGCTACACCTGGAGTATTGTGTGCATCTCTGTCTGGCCTCCCCCGTATAAGAGAGACATGGACATACTGAAAAGAGTCCAGCAAAGGGCTACAAAGATGATTAAAGAACTGGAACATCTCCCAAATGAAGAAAGGCTGGGAGAGCAGGTGCTTTTAGCCTAGAGAAGGCTCAGGGGGAATCTCATCAGTGTATACAAGTAGAAGAGAAGAAGACATGTAAAGAAGATGTGTAAAGAAGACGGAGCCAGGCTCTTTTCAGTGGTGTTCAGTGACAGGACCCAAGGCAATGGGCACAAACTGAAACACAGGAGGTTCCCTCTGAGTATCAGGAAACACTTTTCACTGTGAAGTGACTGAACAGTGGGACAGTTTGCCCAGAGAGGTTGTGGAGTCTCCATACTTGGAGATGTTCAAAAGCTGTCTGGATGTTATCCTGGGTAATCAGTTCTATCCCACCCAGGGTTGGACTAGACAACCTCAAGAAGTCGCTTCCAACCTTAATCATTGTGTGATCCCATGATGCTGTGATAGTTGGACTCAACTAACTGGTACTGGTTAGCAGGTCATACTAATGATGGAGTTTGATAAGAAGTGGAGTACCATAGGATTTATGCTAGGAAACATGTTGTTTAACATCTTGATCAATGACCTGGAGGAAAGCTTGACATGCACTGTTGTCAAATTTGCAGATGATGTCAAACTGGGAGAGAAGCATTCAAAGGTAGCACAGTCATTCAAGGCGGACTAGACAGTTGGGAGGAACAGGCTTGCAGGAACCTCATGAAACTCAACAAGAACAAATGCAACGTCCTGAGTTTGGGAAGGAAGGAACCAAGCATTGCAATGGCACAGGCACTGTCTGGCTGGGGAACAGCTCTGCTGGAAAGTGCCTGGGGGTGTTTTTTGACAGAAAGCTGAACATGAGCCAGCGGTACACCCTGGCAGCAAAGAAGGTCAACAGCTTCCTGGGCTGTACTAACAGAAGCACAGCCAGTACACCAGGGGAAGTGATCTACTTGTTAGACCACATCTGCAATACTACACCCAGTCTTGGGAATTCTGCTATATTGACAAACTGAAGCAAGTTGAGCAAAGGACTATCAAGATGGTCAAGAGTCTAGAGCACTTATCCTGCAGAACACAGAGAGGGAGCTGGATTTGTTCAGCCTAAAGAGAGGATTTCGAGAGGGAAATAACAGCAGCCTTGCAATATTAAGAGGAGTTCACCAAAAAGGTAGAGGCAGGCTCTTAACAGTGATGCATGCCAGGAGAACAAGAAACACTGGACACGAATAGGAACAAGAAAGGATCAGACTGGATATGACGAGACACTTTTAACCATCAGGACAGCAAAGCATTAAAATAGGTTGTCCAGAATTTTCAGCATCCAACAGGATAAAGGCCCAGTCCACCCGGTCTGATCTCAGAGTCAATCACGCTTTGAGCAGCAGAACAGACCAGAGACCTCCTGAGATCCCTTACAACCTGAATTATTATAGGATAGGATATTGTTTTAAGGGTATGCTGTGCTTCAAAACAGAAATAAATTTTGACTAAAATACACCTTTTGATTTATGGCTAATAAAATCGGATGTTTTTTCCTGGCCTTTTAATTTATGCGGTTTATGAATCTATCATTTCCCTACATGTTTTATTTAGTAGACTTAGTTTTAAATAGTCTAGGAACTTAAGTTAACTTTCAGTAAAAAAAAAGACAAGTTCAATTTCTCTTTAATGTCATTTTATGAAGCAACCTTGTTATTAAACTTTTTGCTATATCAAAGATACTGATTTTAATCTTAACATAAAAGATAAACCAGATAGGTCAGTATGTTTCATATTTTTTCAGCCTGATAGACAAGCAGTTGAACATGCAAGTGTTATTAAAGCAGAATTTACATGTATCAATGCACAGATGTCAAGTTGAAACAACACCCCTAAGAGAAGGGAGGTGATGGGAAAAATATCAAACACTAACACAACACTTTCAAGTGTTCCTTCTTTTTCTTTGCAAAAGCATCAGAGCGGTAACCTCATTTAAGACTCGCTCAAATGTGAGTTTTTAACACAGCATGAAGCATTAGCTTGCTGTTCACATCAGCCTAATGAAGTAAGTGCCTTTACATTTAAGGCAAACCACAGAAAACAACAAAAAATCCTCTACTACATCTTTCAGGGATAACCCCTACAGTAAGTGATCATACAGCTTGTGGTTACCTGCAATGAATTTGGTGAACAAGCAGGATTATAAGTGACTCATGGCTACTGTGCTCTCATGATTTATGCAACTTAATAAAAGAAGCTCCAAGAGAAAATGAGACTAACATAATCACACAGGATCCAATATGTAGAGAACTGGACCGCATTGTACTGTGTATTAATCTCATAATGGAAACAGCTCACTGGATGCCATTCCCTAGAGCCTCTGACTCAGCCACCTGTGGTGGCTTTTGGAAACATGTTCCACTTTACATATTTAAGCCCTATAGAGACAATATCATCAAACGTTCAGCATCAAACCATTTCATTGTTTTCATCTCAAGATCTGTTCTCTGGTTGTTTTAACTGAATAGCGCTCCAGCGAGATATAAAAGCTGTGGAAATAGCTCTTTCCTGTGACTTCGCAAATCTCGTGAGGTTCAGGGCACGTGATTATTTTTGTAATAAACAATAATCATGTTACAAACTTTAATTACATAGCCTTAAAAGCCCCAGGGAGTGATGCGTTTACACACAGAGTGGGATGTAAATCTGCAAAAAATTAGAAAAACATATCTACTGTTTTGCTTTTCTTTAGATATCCTACAGATATGAACATGATTTCCAGAGTTTTGATAACCTACCATCCTTAAAGACTATTAAGGTATTTGCAGTTGCTCAGTGCGTGGAGAGGAAAAAAGAATCAAGCTGTAGACATTTCAAATTAGGTAGGAAGAACTTTGCTGTTCAGATTTGGAGAAGACTTTCCCCTATGTGACTTACTTGGTCATGATGCAGTTCTGTGCAAAATAAGAAAATAAGATCTAAGACAGCTTAATTCTACAGATATTCATAACTTTTTTTTTTTTTCTGCACTGAAAGAAAACTTACGACATTTTGTTTTCTTTCTTCTTAGTAAGTTCCCTAACAATAAGCTCCCTATAAACTGTCCAGAAACATTTCGGTAGTATTTCTGTGCACTCTTAGAACAAGAATGACTTTGTTGAAAGTGTTTCCAGATATTATTAGAGTTGATCATTCAGTGAGCATTCAAACACATCTTATAGGAAACAATATTAAACATTAAATACATTACTCAGTTTCCAAGTCTGAGGAGCAGAACTGGGCCCCAATTGTCTTTCCTTGTATTTAACTAATCTTATCTCATGATCCTGCAAATTAAACAGAAATAACAGCATAACTATTATCATGGAAGAACAAATGGGAAAACCCACAGTTGTTACTCCAACATGTCTGAGGAACAAAGCCAACTCAGGAGAGAATCTGAGCACATATTTTATTTGAATTATGAGTACAATTCAGTAGTTAGCTGTTTAAACTGTGGTTGACAGTTTAACACTATCTTCAACTGTCTAAAATCTTGATGTCAGGTATGAGCTACACATCCCAGTTGTCTGTAATAAACTGAGACATATCCAAGTGGTAAAATTATCCCCTTTCTTGCCCATGACTATCTTAAAATGGAATGAGTAAAGGTGTTTATCTTGCTGCATTGACTAAAGACTACCTTTAACTTACAAATTACTATATTGAGATAAGCCAAAATTAAAAGGACCATCTAAGCATTTCTCAAAAGGCTGTTCTAACCTGGAGTTGAAAATAGGGAGAGGTTTGAAATGTAGCAAGATATACTTCTGCAGAAACATGGGCATCAAAATTAAAATGATGAAAACTATACTTAGTGGGACAGAGACCATTGTGACAAAGGACACAGAAAAGGTTGAGGCACTACCTGCCTTCCTGGATTCAGTTGTTCCTTCTAAGGTGTGACATCGTGCTTCTTAGGTTCCCATAGCTAGTCATAAAAGGCTAGACCATTATTCACAGGACTGGAAGATTAAGTAAGGGAGCACATAAGCAAATTGGACATACGTCCATGGGACCACATAGGCTGCATCCAAGGATGGTAAGGGAGCTTGCCAATGTCACTATGAATCCATTCTCCATCACCTATAAAGTGCTGTAGCAACTTTTGAGGAGGAAAACTCCCCTATGACTAGAAATATCAAATGTTACATCAACTATCTAGAAAGATAAGAAGGAGGTTCCAGGGAACTATGGGTTTTTCAACCCAAATTTCATCCCTGGGAACAGTATGAAGCAAATCCTCCCCAATGTCACAGCAAGGCACATACAGGACAAGAATGTGGTTGGGAACACCTGCCATGGATTTACTAAGGGCAAATCATGCCTGACCAACCTCACTGCCTCCTGTGATGAGATGATGGGCTCAGCGGGTCAGAGGACAGCAGTGGTTATTGCTGGACTTTAGAAAGGCTTCCCACAGAGTATTCTCTTAGGCATATTGGTGAGATATGAATTGGATGGAGAGATTATAAAGTGGGTAGAAAACTGGCTGAACTGTTGAATCAAAGGACTGAACAACAGTATGAAGTTCAGCTGGAGGCCAGTTACTAGTGGCATCTCAAGGGTCGGTTCTGGGGCCAGTGCTTTTTAACATCTTTATTAATGGTCTGGACGACAGGAAAAAACACACTTCATGTTTGCAAATGATATCAAATTGGTGAGAGCAGCTGAGAACCACTGGAGAGCAAGGCTCCTAGTCAGAGGGATCACAACGACCTAGAGAAATAGGCTGACAGAACCCATGTGAGGTTAAACCAAGGCAAATGCCAAGTCCTGTACCTGGGATAGGCTGGCCCCATGCAACAGTACAGACTGGGCGCTGCCCAACTGGAAAGGAGCTTGGCTAAAAAGAATCCATGAGTAGACGATTTTGACACGTGTCCTCAGTGTGCTCTTGCAGCAACGAAGACCTGTTGAGGATATCCAGGCACGTACAGGGCTGACTGTGGTGGAGGAGCACAGGACTGACAGGGGCTGCAGCAAGGGGTGGCTGAAAGAGCTGGGAAGATCAGTGTTAGGACAGGAAGGCCAAGGGGTTTTAAGTGTTGTATTAAATGTATAATGGGAGGGTAAAGACAACACAAAGCCACTCTCCTATTGGAGGCGCTCAGGGAGAAGACAAGTTGCAACAAGGGAAAATTCTAAGCATTTCCACAACATAAGGTAGACAAGCATCAGCTAAGCAAGCAAATAAAACATTGAATATGCTGAGAAAGTCTGTAGAATCTTCATCCTTGGTGATCTTCAAACCTCGACTGGCTCAGGCCCCAGCAATGTGATTTAAGTTAGCCCAGCTTTGAGCTGGGGCTAGACTACACAACCTCTGAAGGTGCCTTCCAATCTAAATTAGTCTATGATTCTGAATAGTGGTATTATTCATAGTTATTAATTAATAACTGTTAATTAATAATTGATACATTAATACTTAATGTCTCACTGAATCAAGGCTCTCCTGGATGAAAAAGTCTGACTGCATTTTAAAAATATTATCAGTAAAAGGAAAATGTCTTGCATAATAATCTAAATAAAAACCCACAGCTTTCCTTGTATTCATAACTCATGTCAGTTATTCATGCTTTCTCTTTCTGATATGTAAAGCACATTTTAAATACAAATCAGAACTAAAGACAGGGTCAAGACTTAATAATTTAGTTCTTAATTGAAGTTCAGTGGAATACAGGTAACGATGTTGAAGAGAATAATGTAGAAAATCTCACTTCAGCAGCTGCTTATCGTTACATATATCTAGAACTCTCTTTATTCTGATTCCATAGGTGTCTAAGCTCAAATGCAGTTGCATTCTGGGGTGGTAGGTTAATATCCCTCTAAATCTATCAAAATGCAAAGAGACAAAGCAAAGAGATTCTCTACCCTCAGAGCAAACCAAACATACCTGTACAGTGCGGAGTACAGCACACATTTGCTTTCAGGATGGAACTGGTGATAGTGACCATAATTTCATAAAAACTCTGATCTAGGAACCAGGACACTTGGCTCCCATTTTGGTTCACCCTTGGGAGACTCCAACGCACATCTCTTTCCTCCAAAAATGCTTCTTAAAAGGGAGGGGGAAATTCTCTATCCACCCTTTATGTTGATACTAATGATTTGTTAGCCACAAATGAATGATGCACATGGCACCTTTGCTATGCTCACTGTCTAAGGACAGAGATGTAGATTTCTGTGCCTTCACCTGGAATTTTGCATTTGTTTGGGTTTGTTTTTTTGTGTTTTTTTTTGTTTGTTTGTTTGTTTTTGTTTTTGTTTTTTTTTTTTTTTTTTTTTTGTGGTTTTTTAATAGACAACCAGTCCACTCATAGTAGAATAAATTCTGGAAGTACAGACATGAACTCAGCTCTCTCCCTTTCTAACTGGATGCCTTAATCTCACGGCTACAAAACTCAAGACCAATATAATAGAAGGAGGGAGGGAATGGTGTTTAAAAACCAGAAAAATGTACATCCTTGAAACATGAGTCAAGAGTCTTCTTGAACTAAAAATGATGTTCTCGTATCTTATGATAGCGACCCTATTGTAAAATTCTATCTCCACTTTTTCTTTTTTTTTTTTTACTTCCTATATTTTTTTCTGACCGAGTTTCCAATAAATCATCACTTGATCAACTTAAGAAATGTACGAAACTCAAACAAACATATGAATGGGGGACTATAAGCTTCTCAGTTTAGGTAGCTTCTCAATGCATGAAAATCATGGGGGGAAGCAAAGAGATGGAGGACACATTGGTTTTGGGATCCAGTGATGTTGGATTCACCTGCAACTGAGACTTTGGACTCCCCTCCTCACAGGCCCCTATTGCCTCAGTGACACTAATCCATAACGCTATCATGTAAATAATGCATTGCTGTACTATAACTACATAAAACAGATACTCCAAGTATAGCTCAAAAAGCCTGTCTTCTGCAGGGCTGTAAACAACTCTTTAAATCAATAACTGTGCCAGTGCAATATTACTGTCACTAAGTGCTTACAGTTTTTCCAGTCCAAGTAGAACATGTCATAAGTTTCATGCTGTATTTCCTGACAAGTTAGTGGTTTATGTTAAACTTAGACTTCAAGTGACCTGACATTAATGATGTTTATCTACCACTTAGGCTGCTAGATACTAAGAAATGTTTCCCTCGTTCCCAGATCAGCCAAGGCAGCCTCGATCCCCATTCTGTCATCCCGACTGGGAGCCACAACGACCGGCAGCACAAGGATTTTTACAGGAGGTTAGGGGGCTCGGAGCTTGTCTCCTGGTGATAAAATTAGAGAGGAGAATTAAAGTGATTACACTCTAAAAATGACTTACTAGAAGTGACAGGTTTTTTTAACCTAAATATTTTTTAAGTACCAAATTTGTCACTCCTGTAAGTTATATGTTACTAACTGTAAAATTATTTTATTGCAGCAGTAAAAGAAATGAAGTACTTTTAGTGAATGTTTTTAGATAAATCAGGAACCTTGTATTCAATTCACATTTTATTTGCTTATATAAGGATTTTTTTATTATTATTTTTTTTACTGAGCTGCTGCAGACCTCTGAATCATAAAAAGAAATGTGTGCGCACATAGCACTGCCAGCCCCCCAGTTAGTCTCTCCCGAGCCAAAGCAATCCGCTGCACCAGGCAAGTTTAAAAACTAGGTAGTTAAGACTGCTGAGGTGGTCTAGTGACAATTTAGAATATCTGTCCAAAGGAGAGACACAGAAAGTATAACCCCATCTTCAAATCCTGTTTTTGAGACTGGAAAGTACATTTTGGTTTGTATTAATTTTGTGCAATTTTGATTATAATTTATCCGATAACAGAAAATATTTAGATCTGGATAAGAAAGAGATTTGCCAGTTTATAGCCCTACATAAACTACCGTGTGGTGTGAGACACTATACAATGCAAGAGATTCAAATAAAGACTACAGATGTCATGATTGTTATGTAATATCAATTTTAAAGGAAACAAAGTCTTCAGAACACAGATTTTTTTCCAGCAAAATTTCAGAAATAAACTAAAACATCCAGAAAGCTGGAATTCCTAAGCAACTGCTTTCTTTTCTGCTTGTTTTTAATATGTGTTATAAAACTTGCACTTAAAAAGTACCAAATCAAAAAAATACTACATGTATTTATCTCTAAGTTCAGTGGATGAGACACACCATCCATAACTATCTCCAATACACTTATTTAACCAAGGCCTAAAATGTTTGTTTCATCTCTAGATATGTCTTAATAAAAGATGAATAAAGAGGAAAAAAATGACAAAAGGGACAGCAGCACCAATGGTTCCTTTTCCAGTGTCTTCCCAGCTGGTGACCACCAACTGAAATCTTTACAGTGTATTCATAACTGAAAGTACCAAGACTGGCTGGAGGGGGAGGACACTGAAGAGGGGGAAGGCTGCCTTCTTTATCACATGTAGTTTAACTTACAGGTAGAACCATTCATATTGTAAACATAATCTAAATTAAAATGCAGAAAGTTCTGTTACAAAGGAGAATAATTTAGGCTTAAAATAGTAATGTCAATTGGAAATAACTAGGAAATTTGTAAGTCTGATTAGGCTTTTTTTCCCCTCTGGTAACATAAAATGCCAGATCTCCAAGTCATCCACATACAGCTGGAAATACCTCTGAGCTTGTACCACCCTGTTACAAACAGTGTGCACAACACACAGCATACAACAAACTTACACAGACTCTGGAGATAGAAATCATTGGGTGAGTCTCAGTTATCTGATTTCAAATCCACTGTCAAGGGGCAATAATTCGTCATTTCAGAACACAAAGGGGAAGAATGATGTTCCTTATTGCACAAAGACATCTCTTTACTTTAGATTATTTCCAAATGCAGCTACTGCTTAAAGGTTTGGAGTCTGATCCTTTTTTCCATAGCACAATGACAAAAAAAGCTCAGAAGCCAAGGACAGGGAAAGAGCTGATTTAGCATTTTCTCATTCTAAAATCCTCTGTGAAGGGGTTTTAAGTGTGAAGAAGAAGTGAGAATAGGTAGGTAACATGCACTAGAACTAGTTCTATTATTAACTCTTCCTCTGCAATTTCAGGAAGGGTTAGAAAGCAACAGGGAAGAACGGGGGGGAGAGAGGAAAATTTTATTTTTTTAATTCTTTGCTGGTAACCTTAACAGGAAAGAGAAAGACAAAGAATCATACAGAATGACTATGCCAGGCAGAAGAGACTGATGATGGGATAACTTAGATTTCTTGTTCATTCCCAGTTTTATTATTCATTTTTGATAGCATCTGCAGAACCCTAGACAGTGGTGAAAAAAAAAAAAGAAAAAGAAAAGAAAGGATTCTGCACATTCTCTGAAGCCCACATTTCTTTTGAGCATGCAACTCTTCCTCAAGTTAAGAAACCTTCCTTATGGTTTCCTTTCTCATCCCGTCCTGCCTTTGATTATTGTCCACAAAAGCACTGTTTCAGAAGCTCTCCCTTTTCCCTCTCTTCTTGTTACACTCTCAAAATTAAACCAGACTAGGTACACAGTCTTGATTACTTTTGCTACCAATTCATAAAACTTGCTGTGTTCCATCTACAAAAAGCAACTATTCTTCCCTCTTTCCACTATGAAAACACTCATGCTGACAGTTCAACTGTTGTCAGCAGAAGCTGGCACGGTGATTTCTCCTCCAAAACACTTATCATATCAGTTTTAACTACGTTCAAAATTATACCATAAAAATAACATATCTACATGTCCAAACAGCATCACCTCCTTCCTTCAAATTCTCTCTTTATAAAATGGAATTGTGATATCCCTGGCTAGGACTTCAATAGTCTCCACAGTCCCAGGTAAGCTCACAATTACAATTACTCTCTTTAAAAACCCTTGCTTAATTGGTGCCAGGTAGTTTTGAACTAGTGTACTACTACTTTAAAGCTCACTTAATGGCACTGGTATTACATATTTATATCCAGCAGAGTAAATACCTGTTTGATTAAGAATTACACCCTACTGCTGTAGATGTGTTTAGCTTTACAAACCACTGTATCTCAGAGTTAGATATCTAAATAACTTTGCAGATCTTGGCCAAGATCTCTTGGCAATTGCTGCAAAATCATTTCTATGCTGTCTTAGATCACACCTTTGCAACAGAAGAGCCCAGGTTATCCACAGCATGTCCTGCACAATTTAACCCCACATAGTGAGACAGAGCTAGAGGATCATCTAAAGACAGACTTCCACATCTTTCATAAGACTTGCCCAGGACAAGAGAACTTGTAACTTGGACATCTACAGACACTTTGAGATGCCTTCAAAGGCTGTCACACTGCTAAAGAAAACAGCCACAAAATCCCTTGGAGATGACGCCATTTAAATGTCTTCATTCTTTACCTATAACATTTGGAAAATACCACTACAGCTTCTTACACAAGGATCAGATAAAGTTTGATCACACATCATTATTCTCTGAAATATAAAGCAGTTGTTTGAAATACTCTCTGATTAGTGTTTAGTATACTGGGTGTACACAGAAAACAAACTACTCGTATTTGTTCAAACACACAGCCATATGCATGCATTCACAGAACGAGAGAGAGAGAGAGAGTCTGTCCACGTTGGCGTTCCCAGGAACCTAAATTTGTGCAGTCCTTTTCTTTAGAAAACACCATTTAACCCTTCCCAAGCTGCAGGTCTCAGGTCAGTTGCAAGCCACTCATTGGCAAAATGTATGTGATGGCCAAGTCTTCCTGCCGTGTGGATGATGATGCCTCGTGGATGCACCTTCTCCCCTGTGTGGCTGCACCCAAGAGATGCCCGACAGCTGTTGCACTTTATGCCTGTTCAGTGATCATCATTCTTGCTCAGCTGTAGTCCCAGCACAAAGCCGAAGACCAAACTAACACTGGGCTAGATGAAATCAGTCCTTCAGACAGATCTAGTCCATGAGGTGTCATTTCCACCCTTGCTTTTTATTACTCATCTAGTGTACCCTCTAGCTTTCCTTTACAACTGAACATGCCAGACACCCCATCACTGGAAATACACCTCAACATGGCCCAAGTTAGAAATTTTCCTTTGAAACAAACTAGATGTGCTGCAGTTTACAGGCAGATGTATAAAAGGAAAAGCTCTGGCTATGCCACAAGTTACTATACCACCAAACCATAAGGATTTAACTTTGACTTCTCTTTTTTCATTAATAGAGGCATAAGCATAATCCTCCAGGCATGAATGCCAGCAAGGCAAGGTAATGAGAATAAATGTTTAATGCTGTTGAATGGGCATAGCAACTGTACTCCCTGCCTGCAGCTAAATACCGTTACTACAAAGGCGTTCTCCCAGTTATTGCTACTAATAGTTGTTGCTGGGCAGGTATGTATATGGGAACCGTACTTTAAAAGGGAGGAAAAAAAAGAAAAAGAAAGGCGGGGGGGGGGGGGGGGGGGAAAGAGGTCTAATCATTTTGTGCTACAGACCAGAGTTCTGCTAAAGAAATTTAATCCTTTTTCCAATATGGAAAGAGGCCAATTGTGTGCAAGTTTACTGCAGTTTCAGTCAGTGTGTGAACTCCAGTAACACTGACTATAACAACCCCTTCCTCCTCCCTTAAAAAACGCAAACAAAACCCCCACCCACATTGGCTACTTGGACTGATAAATTCTCCCCTCCGTGCTTCCCTCCCCCACAAACGGAACCTTCAATCCAGCCAGAACTTGCCCGGCTCACAGGGCACTGTCAGCACAGGCTGACCAATCTCACAGGAGGTTTTTTTCCCCTTTTTTTTCTTCAAGATACTTCGTGTTAACAGCTTGAGGGGGTTCAATCAGCACTGCTTTGATCTCGGCTGGAACTATAATTATTTAACATTGTTACAAGGATTTCTATAATCCATCCTACCATTAAATCCCTTTTACACCCTCATCTTCTGAAGGCTAATCTGCATCCGTACACTCAGTTTGTCTCTTCAGCCGGTTTCATCAGGCTCTGGCATTCTCCAACATCCAGAGTGATGGTTCTTTTTTTTCTAATGAAATCATTTTCTTTCAAATTGAAAAGCGCAAAAGGTCTTGTGCATTTGCTACCTTTTGATGAGATAGCTATATAACACTAATATAATCCACTGTTTGCTGCAAACTTCCTCCCAATTTCATAAAATTCATTTTCTCTGTGGTATTTTCATTGAATTGATGATATATATGCGTGTGTTATATACATAGCTGGAGAAAAAAAAAATCAAATGAACACCAGCAGATGCTCTTTGGAAATACAGCAAAGCCAAGAACAGTAATAGTGTGCTCATTTCTCTCTATACTCTCCTTGGTAAATATCATAGGAAACACTGTATCCAAACTTGGAAAGCTAGGTAAATAAATGTGCGGTGCTTGAAGAGAAAATGGAAATATTTTATAATTATAATGTATGAAAGACACACATCACATGAAAAAAAGGGCTTTAAAAGATTCAAAGGAAATAAATGACAGAAAGAGAAAGAATACAGAGCAAGAGCATGAACAAAATCAGACCAGGAATATAAAAGGAGATGATCAGAAATTATGAATGATCAAAAGGGACTCAAAAGAACAAAAAGCTTTCCTTTTTTTTTTTTTTTTCTTTTAAGGAAAGAAAACTTGACAAGGAAAACGACATTTTTTCAGCACGTATATACGAGCATATTGGGGAAACTGCCTCTTTGCTGCATGTGTTTTGTGTGAATCGTTTTCAAGCAACCAAAATGTAAAGACATTTGCTCCACAAAGCCCCGCGGGACTGTCACTTCGACACCCCCCGTGGCGTGACCGTCTGCGTGTGTGACGGGAACACAGGTGCGGGCAGGACGGCGGGGGAGACAAACACAACGGGCAAGTACCACTGAGCCACGACTGCAAGAGAGAACCACATAGACGCTTCGGTGCTACAGCTTTTTTATGAAGTAAATTGATTCAGATAAATAATCTCCCACCCTCTATCTCACAATATATAAGGTTCATTAAAGCAGTATACATGGACTTGTTTTATTATTACAAACATTTGCATAAGGAAGGCAAAAGGTGAACAGTAGGTAGTGTCTGTGCAAAAGAAAAACTGGAGAAATAAAGTCAATGAAGAACATAAACAGGATGGGCCACAAATAAGAAACTCACATAGAAAAAATAAGACCTTTAAAAGGGTAAATTTTCTTTTGTTGCCCTCAACTGTTAAGATAAGGTTTAGTTTATCAGCTGACAGTTTATCAATAAGCAAGAGTCGTAATACTAAAATACTGTTTGGACTTTTAGTTAATAATTAAAACAAGAGGCAATAGATTCAACTGCTTTTCAGAAGAAGAAACTAAGAGCCACTGATGCTTCACACAGGGTATTTCAGAATACCCCTTCAGCCGAACGTATGGCACTTTTTGATTAAAAAAGAAAACTGAAAAAGATAATTTAAAAAATGTTAAATGTTTCCTTTAAGAAAATATTTGTCCTTAGGGACATTTTGGACACTATATATCACAATCCTTTTCTATCCCTGGGCAATATTTTAACATCTTCTCCACTCAATTAATAATGTTAGTATATTCCTGTATACAGTTACACCAAAAATATATACAGGTATAGCAAAAATCTTACTAGCAAATAAGATCAAGACTAATGTGCATTATGCCACCACAAGACTGTATTTCACAGCTGTAATCAGAGCCATGAAATGTGACCGGGTTCTTCACATTAAAAAAAAAAAAAGATTACAGAATCCATATGAGTTATAATTTTAAAAATTAACATGTTATGTAAGACCTTACTATCCCACCACTGACAATGGAGTTGGTGTGAAATGAAAATAAACAACAGCCTCAAGATTTAGCTCCTACTTCTGAAAAACAAACACACAAAAAGGAAGCAGAAAAATAACAAAAAAAAACCCCACACAACACACAACCAAAACCTACTCATTTCAAAAAGTATATATGAGTCTAAACGTCTTGTATATTAAGATAATAGCAAATGTTTCAAAACAGGAAGTAAGTTAGAAAATCAAGCAAACCCACGAAACAATGCTCTGTAACTAATAGAAACAAGAAGTTACAATTTGAAGTCCTTATTCACTGTATTCAGAATTCTGAACCTTACTGAAGTCATGTACTCAACCTTTAAGGCCCTTTTACATTGTCAGAGTGGAAAGGGGCCTTTAGCATTGCTTCGATTGGCATCCCTATTAATTTATGCAAGTTTGCTGAGTACAGAGAAAGTACAATGATAAAGGCAGCTCCTTCCTGGAAAAGCTTCTGACCTAAAGCCATAGTCCTACAACCACTTACATACGTGCTTAACTTAATGCATGTCAGTAGTTCTTTGTTTAATGGCACGCTCATATGCGTTAAATGAAAAGTTTGTAAATGCTTTGCTAGATGGAAGCCTACAAGATATTTAATTTTTTTTTATTTCTTACTACCTGGAGAGAAAAAACAAACAAACATACAAACAAACAAAAGACATTGATTCTATCTTCAAATGCCAGGTTAGCCTGGAAAAATACATTTAAGCACGTATTTCTTGAACTGTGGTACGAAGCGGCTTCAGATATTTTCAGATGCTCAAAAGTATGCTTGTTCCTATCTGCCATTAATAACAACGTCCAGGTGGATGAACACTCCCCTGGTGACTGTGGGTAACAGTCTTTCTCTTAAAAAGTCAGTGTATTCATGAGTCTTAAGCAAACAATATATGCATTCATACATTAACCAGTCATTAATAGACTAGTTATTAAATCCATTGGCATCAATGTGTCCTCTTCTATTGACTTCAACAGGACCAGAAATTTTAAAGATATATTTTGAGATCTTTATATGTAAAGACCAAGTTTGACTACCTCCACAGAAAAGAATAAATTTTTGCCTTCTGTTAGAACCTAAATTAGCACAAGCAATTGCAGAATTTGGGCACATAGCTGTCTAACAGTATGCCCAGTGCGTATTACCACATTTCTGGAGAGAAGACCATGTTAAACTGAGTGATATTTGACAGCATGTAACTCTACAAACAGGCCCCTGACACCCACAGGGCACCCCAGGCAGTGATGAGTGCTCCAGCTGAAGGTGCCCATGTCAGGTTACAGCAGTCAGCTTCAGGATTTGGTGTTCTTTATTTATGCATACAGACTGCTTAATATAGATAAAGCAAAGCTCTGACTGCTGGTGAGCAAAATAAAGTCATATTTCACAGTTATGATGTCATCAAAGGACTATATTTCATGGCTATAACATCTTTGCAAATATATACATAAAGTGGTATCCCCAAGGAGCACTACGTGCTAAGTCTGCCTGAGGTCCAGCAAGGTGGACCTCCTTAAATTCCATTTAATGTACATTAAGATTTGAATATCAAGGAAGTCTAAATAGCCTGGAGGAAAAAAGGCATTCTGAGTTTCATATACTGTGGCATTCTTGCCATATTACATGAATTTTTCTATATATTATGTGCTACGTTATCTTCAATTCACTCTTTTAACATTTCAGCACACTATTTTCCTTTTATGCATTTATCTGTGCATATATGCTTTATATATTATATGTAATTACAAAATTACAACTCAAGTGAATCTCATATAATATATAAGCTATCATTGATGCAGTCTCAGAATTTCAGATCTTGAAAATAGAATTTGATTACTTTATTCACTCTAAAGCAATATCACTGTAATATCAGCCTTAAGCAATATGGGCTGCTAAAATCATTTGGTTCCATTTTTCCAAAAAGGAAAACTGATAGGATTATTTTCGTGATAAATTAATTTTACCATGTAATTGCAATTATGACTTCTAATTAATGAATGGTTTCAGCCTCACTAACTAGGTCAGCATTTTTCTTTTAAAAATATATCATTTTTCTCCTTAGATAAGCATCATGATATGTCCGAGCTTTGGGGAAACGCACATAGCATTTTTAGAGGGCAATGATCCCAGAAGCTGAGAAATGCTGAAAGTAATGTGACATGCTTTGGTACATATTCAAGAGATTTTTTGTGTCTTTTGTGAGAAAAAATAAAAAGCAAGCAGATGGCAAAAGTCTTTTTAATAGGGAGGATCACACTTTCTAAGTTCTATCAGAGTATTACTCGATTTTGTGACTAAGTTCCCCGGTATGTAGAACACTATGAGACCAGCAGAGCAACTAATCTATTACATCATGATTGTCAATATGCATATGGCATTGTAGAATATATTGACAAGCGGAAAACTTCAAGGACGTGTTCTGTGTAATCAGATGTATTCCTACAGAAAAGTATTAAAGGAACCTGAAGTTTACTTCATGCATCATGTAGGACGGAGTCCAGTGCTCCTCATTGTCCATTCCTCTGTCAGATCATATGTTGCAAGAACACTTCTCCACTGTCCCCTGAAGATGTCCTCGGGCATGTATACCCCATTTTAAATTCTACATTGCTCCTCTCCCATTCACATCCCTGTCAACAACCTTATCACACTGTGTTTTGATTCCAGATGATTCACGTGTTGTGGCATGAAGATACAGGAAAGAAAATTAAGTTGTAACTATTGAAACAAGGATTAGCAGGACAAGATGAGAGAAAAAAATATCCTTGGAAGAGGCTCAAAATTTGATGGCTAAAATGTTATGGATATAATAATTAAACTAAATGCTGGCTCTTATCAGAGTGCAACACACCAAAGTATTTGTTGTTTTGTTGCACATTTTTATCTTTTTCTGGTGCTAGAAATAGCCATATAGTTAGAGAGCACCTCTCAAAGAAAATTTCCATGAAAAGTTGAGATCCAATACAAACTTCGAAAAGTTGTCAGTATCAAATGCTAAACAGTTCTGTAACTGGGGATTTTTTTTTTTTTCTGAGAATAAGTAAGTCAATAAAAATCATAAAGTACAAATCACAACAGTGAAAGTATTAAGAAAGTTTAAAATTATACATACTTTATTAGATTGCAACAAACAATATGAAGCATTTACAATGTTGTATTACACAAACCTTGAAAACCAGACTGTATTACACCTCAGAAAACTTTTAGTGAATGTTTATCATAAGCGCCGTCCAGATAGTCTCAGGGTTGTGTTTTGTTCTGGGTTTTTTTTATGAGAACTAGTATTTATATATATATATGCTCAAGCCAAAGATTTAGGAACCAATTAGTGGTTTTGGCACCACAGTATGAGTATCAAACTTCAGACAACTTAATGAAGGGTTTTTTTCCACATACTGATGTAATTTGAAATTCAGTCTCCTTTAAGAACCACCCAGCCCAAAATGCATATGCATAACACTCTGGAACCGTATGTCCACAGTATGCATTGTACTGTCTTTCTAAATTATCCACAATAATCCATCTTTGTGGTTCCATGCTGATGAAGCATCTTTAAAATCAACACAGCTATTCTGCCACAAAATCAGAGAAGCACAGACCTGAACAAGCTCACCTTGAATATTTTCTCTAAGTAAAATGATTTTTACCGCTTTATCCTCAATCTTTGAAATATATCAGACAATGTTTTATTTATAACAAATGATACGCCACTGCATAATCCTACAATACTCAGACAAAATTACGGAAAATACTGGGAAGTTTTTCTATCTGTAATCTCCGAGAAACTGTTGTGAAGTCAAGTATGGCTGTTCATGTTTTCCAGCTTGAACACATTGCTTAATGGCCTTGAGGGAGACAAAGTGGGGCAAGGGCAAAGAGTAAGCTATGATAGGACAAGTTGATTAATTTTTTCCTAAAATATCATAAAACATGCACCAGACACACTAGACTGCTTGTCTGCACTGGCAAAACAGGCATACACCACCACCTTCTCCACAAATATGGTTTAATAAGCTATAGAGTAAAAAATAGGTTTTGGAATCAGCCCTGATTATTAAAACGCTCATTCAGAAAGCTTTGAAATATTTGGGGAAAACAAACAAACAACAAAAAAACATGGGCTTAGATGCCCTCTACACAGCTGTTTTAGAAGGTCTAAGCTAATCAGCCATCTGCAGGTAGAACTGGGAACAGTGGCCATTATGCAGCCACAGATCTCCAAACATCGGCTTTAATCCTTATTACTTGTGCTTACCTAAATATCAGCACAGCTATATTATTATACTAGTTTTAGCTCCAGGCCATACTTCTGGATGTTTCATTCTGGGGTTTCTCACTGATGCTATTAGACCGTGTTTAAATAACTAAAGATTTTGTCACTAATCAAAAGTGAGGTCTGATGCTATTAAGAAAACCATGCTTACTTTTGCTGTGTTGGTGAATAAGCAGAGTGATTGCATAGAAGAGTTTACTGTAGCATTTCTGTATGACCATCATTGTTGCACTTTACGAATATTGTTTACAGACACCCTCATTCAAAGCCAACATCAAGGAGAGAAAATAAGATGTACTATTCAATCCGTACCTTTCCTTTGAGCATGTGATGGTAAAGCACCCTAAAAAACGAAATGTGGTAATTAAAAATCTAAACCCAAACATGTGCTAAGCTGGTCTCACTGAGCTAAACACAGATACTGAGAACATCTCTTGCAATCCCATGACCACGATGTCCAGTTTCCTTTTCTGACTCTGAGCCATTCTGGACTGTTTATTTTTTTGGGTAAATACTGGTATCCAGTTTGTCACTTGCATGTCACATTCATTTTTTTAACTCTCAGCAAAAGCTAATTCTTTTGATTGGAGGTACAATGGTTCCTGGTGATAACATTTTTGTTGGTTTAGTTATATCATTCCAACTTTTACGAGAGTCTTAAGAGAGAGTAAATAAAGCAGTTTTCAAAGAGGAAGGAAGAAAATTTATTTTGATTTTTTTGATTTTTTTTCTTTAATGATATGCTGAACACAGGATATGCCACTGAAGCCAACTGAAACCAGCCAGTTTCAGAAATAAAGTCACTGGCACCTCTCACTAGGTGTTTGCATCCAGCTGTTGGACTACAGCTTTGCATGGTAAATAACACCATGCGGTGTATATAGTTTAATACATTAACACATCTGTCCTTCAGTTGTTCAAGCCAGTGTTGCTATGCAGTATGCTGCGTGCAATAATCTTAGCTGAATTAATGAGAAAAACACAACAAAGAACAAAATAGTTGTGGACCGATTACATGTCCCTTTTGATTCTCACCCCATCTGTTTCCAAAACCAGACATTGTTTCCTGGTCCTTTGCAATTACCAGGGTGTTATGTTGCCTTTATGACCAAACTGCAGTGGAGACAGCTGAAAAGTGCAAAGCTTTCTGGCAGCCTCTGCAGGTCCCTTGGCGCGTGAAACTACAAGAAACAATGTATTGTAATGCAGATGTTCAATGATTCCCTGCAGAATTTCATAGACTAGGAGTCCTTCACCGTGTGACCTACAGGGATTTGTACTTTACATAATATCCACTATATAGCATATGATGTCCAGAGCGAAGTATGAAGTGAATCTGATCATTCGTCCCTTGCACATGCCTCTCCCAGCTATCCACTTTTGTCAGAGAACACGAAGTCTTTTGTGCTTTAAACGTAAATGCCAACCAAAATAGAATACATTTCTAATGTGCATCACCTTTCATTCAGAGTTCAATGCCTTTTGAGTCAGGCCAACATTATTGCCTTATGCTGGACATCCTCAAGTACAAAAGAATTTAGGAAGACACCAGATCAATTTCAAATCTCCACAGTCTAGAAACTTGCTTACTTGCATATTAAGATGGTTTCCAAAGAACAATTTACAGCTAACATACTGAAAAATAAAAAGCCTTGCTATGTCAACTAAATATCTCACAAATGGGTAAATAAAGGTCCAGGAATAGTAAATGAATACCATAAATTAAAAACTTGATAGACTTGAAGGTTTTAGATAGTTTCACATTTCTGAAGCATTTTGAATAGCATAAAAGTGAAGTTTGCACCTGAAAATATTCTAAAAGGACAATTGTTTAAATAAAATTAAAATACTCCAAATGTGAAACGTGCATACAAAAAAATGTTACTTCTAAACAAAGTTCATTTCTACAGCAAGTAATTTTGAAATTCAATTTAAATTTGCATATACATGTTAATTGTCTGAAACAATGATAAGGAAATGGCATCCCAACTGACAGAGCAGTTGGAATGCCTGACAAGGGCTCGAATATTCAGTGATGAACTTGCTGCTTTTTGATATTTTAAGTTGCAAGTCAAATGAGGTAATGCTTACCCCCAAGTTTACAGAATCCCACTATATTTGAACCTTGAATTGTGAAAGGGATGCTACAAATGTCACCATAACAGGTTACATCAAGAGAGAAAATATCTCTAGGTTTTCAAAATTTAATATTGGCTAGTCACATGATTGTAGGGGAATTATATTATACCTCAATTTTCTCTTGTGACCACTATTTCTGGCTAGTGGGCACCTTTTCATTTTGTCCAAGTGTGGACATTTTCATTTGTCAGCTGTGACCAGAAAATGAAAATTCTCCCCATGACTTGATTTTATCTATTACACATGCTCAGTAGGCCATGCAGCAGCTTGTTTCCCACTAAAGTCAAATTTGCGTGTGAGAAAGATGACAGCAAAGGTTTGGTTGCTACTTCCACGTGAGTTCATGTAGCCACTCAGCTTCTCATCTTTCAGGCCTGTACAGGGAGCAGTCTGCCAACAAGATCAATTGCCAGTTTCTGTACTAAGTGTCTGATGAAGGTAAAGGAAGGTTAATTGCATGTGCCAAAGAATGGTTCTGGGCACTGAGGCCACGTAAAGCCGTATTTGTGTGCTGGGAGATTTCCTCAGCCTTTACATGGGTGACTGCACACAAACTACCTCCGGAGAATGGTCCCTGCAATGCTGTAACCCCTGCACCTTGGTATCTGCTTGGGCAGTGTCAGCTGGCCTCACCCAAAATCACACCAGGGACCATTTTAAAACTTCACAAGTACACACTACTCAGCTTCTGTCACAACTGAATTTACTAACACGGGTGTAGCCTATTTTTCCTTACACATCTTCTCATTATGAGTCAGAAATGTGCTCATCAGCAAAGAGCAGAGAGGTGAGGCCCTGGGGCAGCTCCTACAGCCAGCAGAGCAATTCCTCAGTCCCAGCTGGGCAGGGCAAGAGAGATATCCTGGTGCTCCTATAAAATGGCCCCAGGTTGTACACTAAGAATTAATTTAAAATATAATATTATTTAAATATTAGTTCTTACAATCATCTGATGACATAAGAATCTCAAGTTTTATTTCCAAACAATGGGGTAGGGGCAAACTTCAAGAGTTCATGATTTTAGCAGGGAGTCCCAATGATGTATGGATGAAGTCCCTAAGTTGTAGGCACTAACTACATCATAAAGGTCAAACAAGTTGAACATAGTGACATAGTGCAAGGGTACTTGGGGAACAGTGGTTTTAGTCAATCATCAGATCTAAAATGGAATGATGCAGACTTCTACAGATAGAGTTTCAGGTCATCAACACAAATCTGGGCTATGAATGGAACACAGCTGGGACTATTACTGTCCTTGGAGACTTGGATCAGTTCCATACACAAGACTGAAAATTATTTGAAGTCCTGTATTCAACACACAGGGGTGATAACCTCTTAAAACGGCTCCAGTATCAGAATCCAAACCATTAAGTCAGTGGTCCACTAGCATTTACTTCACTTACCTTAACAGTATTCAAGTGTCAGAACAAGACCTGCAGTGCCAGGGCAAACCTGATGACCATTACCCCCTTACTTTTGCTATTATGTGTCTGCACAGCCTCCTCCTGGTTCCAAAGCAGTGATGGAAACCAGACCAAGATCCCCAGAAATCCTCCCCTGCATCTCCCAGGTCCCCTCCCAACCCTCAGTATGGCAGCCCGGCTCTCTGCTTTTAATCCAATATCCACTTCACTACAGAAGATTTATTTAGACTGCCTCTTGTTTCATAAAGGGCTCCAAAAGTCTGTAGTGTTTTTTGACACTTTGTTATAATGTTTCTATGACCCCCCTACCCCCTCCTCATATACCAGCCCACCACCCAGCCTCATTTTCATATGGATACAAAGCATCAGGATAAAATGATGGTTCATTATAGTGGTACAGAGCTCTTATCTTCATCCGGCAAGAGTCATTTCCTTCCAAAGATTGAAATGCAAATGTGAAAATTAATGATAACTGCATTATCTGATAGCAGAGATAATACCGATTCACTGTCAGAGTAACACACAGTCGTTCTATGATTTCCTCTGCTTCTTCACAATATTCTTCTTACTGTCAGACTATATCTATGGTTAACTATGTTTCATGGATTTTTGTTAATTTACATCAAATAGCATTTCCAAGATCTTATATCTACCACATTTCCCCAATCAAAAAAGAAATGAAATCAGGACAGTAATCTCCAAGTCCTTCTTAGGACTGATTTAAAAAGAAAGAAAGGGGAAAAAAAAAAAAAAAAAAAAAAGAGGGAAAAAAAAAAAAGGTAAAAATGGGAAAAAACCCCCTATCATTAATGTCTGTTTCCATCTTGCAGTGGTCTACCAACCATTCCAATCCATATTATACACTTTTGCTTTGTAACCTGAACTAAATAGTGCAGAGTAAACAATCAATAAATATTTACAGTGATTCTTGCGAATGGTTACAGGAAATCTATTCAGAAAAGGTTTTCAAACTACCTTTTCTAGCAGGTAAATTGTAAATCTGGCATGTCAGACGTTCACTAGAACCCTTCTGATCCACATGTAACTGAAACAATTCTCTGTTTCTGTTATTAGAAATGAATAGCAGCATAGCTCAGTATATCATGATTTTAAAGCACTATTTGATTTTTTGTTTAGTATTTTTCTTACACTTTCTGATACATTTTAAGAAAAACATCAACCTGTAATAGTAATTAAAAGAAAACTAGAGTGTGATACATTGAACTACCCTTTGTACTTTTTTTCAACAGTTCTCTGATATTTGTATATGAGTTATGGCGAGTCTTCTAGGATGTAACATGAGTTGTGATTTCATCCTGCTTTATATTATCAATAGCAGAAGCTCTGTTCTCTGCTGATTTACTAGAGGCAGAATTTTACACAGGAAAACTTTCACTTCATGTGGAGATCAATGTAAACAATACATAAAAAATGAACATAAAATGACAATGAGAGTTTAAGGTCTTATTTTCCACACCATAGTTTTATTTTCATTTTGGATATGCGGACAAATCACATGTTCTCACTTTCTATGAAAAATTCAGACACCTTTCAAAAGAACTTCTAAGACTGACTTTCAAGACTATCCAAGTCACAAAATCAGCACATTCTGTGTTCTTTTACAGCTATGAAGGTAAGAAATCATGTAGGGAACAAGAACAATCTAGCTGACAGTATACTGCATGTGAATTAAGAAAAAAATCCCTCTTCAGGACCAAGATTTTCTGAGTGGCATTAATTTCACCTTTGTAAATGCCCCATACCGAGTTCCCCAACTGCTAAAACAGAGAATATTTCTGTGTCATAAGAGGCAGATACAACTTCCCCGACAGCTGAAACACTCACTGGTTATGGGATCTCTGTGGGAAGAAAGTCAAAAGAACTGAGCACACAGGAAGGTGGGGTGGGTTTGGAAAATGTTTTTGGCTTAGTCAGAAACAGTAGATTGTGTCCCATCTGTCTACAGTGAAAGAACTTTCCCTTGCATATTACTGACATAATAGGTACGGGATGTCTTCTACTGTATTGTTTTATTCCATCACTACAGAATAATACCACACAATTTAGAAGAGCACAGAGAATTTAGCATTCTTAGCATGGCTGGAATACACAATTACTAGAAAAATAAAAATTGGGAGTTCTTTATGTGGAGGACTGCTCGTACTTTTTCATGATAAATGCATCCAAATGGTATAATATTTATACATGTAATATATAGTTTATTCATTTATTCATTCCATTTTAGTTACATGGAATTATTATGGTTAGCCAGTCTAACTTCTCCCCCAGGGGAATCTACCCTTATTTAAAAAGTCCAGTGTTTACCACAGAACTGGATCATGTTCTCTAGGAAAGTATCTCATCCTGAATGTAAATATTTCTAATGACAGATGCATGGCTTTTCACAAGATGTTCCAATAAGTAATTTTTTAAGCACTAAAATCTGTTCTTTGTGTCTGAAACTACGGAGCTCTAATGTCCATTTAATCTTCTGATACTTTTGCTAGAAAGGTGCCCATTGTTATCAGATTTTCTCTCTGAATTTAAAATAGGTTGAAATCAGGTTGTCCTTTAATATTTTATTTGATAAAATAAATAGGAAAAAGACCTAGACTTTTTCATACCAATCCTTTCAATATTCTAGTGCGCTTCTCTAAACCTGTTTCAAATTTTAACATCATTCTTGAAGTGTTAATGCAGGACACAGAACCCCATTTCACCATCAAACAAGACTGTTAAACAGACAAGCAGGAGATTTGAGAACCCACACATACTCTTTGGCCACAATTCTTTTGGGCTCAACCCTGGTTCACTAAATCCCACGACTATCAGAGTGCTTAAATTAGCTCGGATTTAGCACATTTAACACATCGATCAGTTGTTGACAGAAGTACAGTCATCACTTACAGACAAATAGGTTTTCCAGCACAAATATATTTTAAGCAGGCTAGATATATTTAAATTACTCTATCGTTTTTCCTGTCCCCTGTAACTATTAAAAGCCATGACTTCTAATAGATCAATACCAATTTTCTAATATTTTTTTTTCTTACCACATTTTAAAATGTCATCTTACTATCATTAATGAAGCTACTGAGAGACTTTTAGTTACTTTTTACTTTTTTCTTTTTTCCTTTTAGTCAGGTATTACAGTTCCTAGCATCTGGTTACATTCACTGTCTCCCCATTCATTTTCAGCTTGTATTTTTCTATGTGTTGGGTTGGTTTGTTTTTTGTTTGGTTTGTTGTTTGGTTGGTTGTGGCTTTTTTGGTGTTGTTTTGTTTTGTGGGGTTTTGTTTGTTTATTTGGATCTTGGTTTTGTTTGTTTGTTTAAATTCCCTTCCAGGTAAAGTCAACATTGCCTTCATTTTTTATTATAACATTTAGAAACTCAAAAAAATTGTTCTTAAACATTTCCAAGTTATGATTAATACTGTTTCATTCAAATCTTTTCTCCCTTTTGATACAGTTTCTATTTGCTGTCTCTTAAAATGACAAGGACAGTGGGCTGAACAATACAGGCATGACCACGAGATGATAAACAAGCACTAATTTCTAATTCTGTAAACAATTTTTCTTTGTCCTTCAAGATGACATAAAATAGGTAATTTCTTTATATTGCATTCACCAATGTTTTAGTTGAGGGGCATGTTATCTGAAATTTTCAGAGATTTTAATAAAGTTCCGGTACGAAAGCACAGAACCTCTAGGATATTTCATTCATAGTTCCCCAAGTTCAGGAGGTTTTTGTTCTTACATAGAACAGATATCCATTAAAAAAGGGAATGATCCTGTTCTCCCATGTGATGGATGGTCTGTAGAAGACATGCAGGAGATCTGCCTTTTGTTTAATATATGTCAAAACACTGAGTGCTGGTCTCACATACACTGATATCCTAGCAACAATACAAAGGGTATAAAACTATAAACATCTACATGTATCAAGCCGTCCAACTGATAGCAAACAGTATATTTAAAGCTATAAAATGACCTCTGCTTCCATGTTAAAAAACACAAATCTTTTCACATAATTTTTTTTTTTAACCCCAGTCTTGCTTTGCAGACTCTTTCTATTCCTTGAACTGGCTATAATGGCAAAGGATCGGGTCCTTTACTATGTGTTCACATACAGTCTACTGACCTAAGATTCCATCATTTTAGAATAGTCTTCTCATTTAAAATAATTTTTTTAAAGTGAAGACAAAACCAATGAAAACTGAGGATAGTTTAAAAAACATTCAGGTAACACTCAAGGTGACTACAGAGCGTAGGCATTATCTGTGCAATTCCTTGATGGTCAGTGAAGGTCACAAGACTCTGTGATCTGCAAGATTGCTTCAGCAGAAACTCTTTGAAGCTACAGCACATTTAACTTTAGATTTTTCTTCATAAAAGTATTCTAATTACAAAGGCTTGGGAACGCATGCGAAGCATTTAACAATGCAAATTTTCAAACAAAATAAAACTCTAATTAATGCCAGAAGCTTAATTTTGACTCAGCCGTGAGCAAGTTTTCACTAATGAATAACTCACAGAACTTCAGTACTGGCAAGTACTGGCTCTGAAAATAACAGTATGTTCTCTTAGTGCTAAAAAAAGAAAAAAAAATGAAATAACAAAAAAGCTCTACTATTTATATGAATCCTTGAGTTGTCACAGTTCACATTATCAGCTGACAGTAACTTGTATCACGCAGAACACAGTCATTGTTGGATTAGAGAGCTCCACTTCAGTAAGGAGACCAGAGGCAGACCAGGTAACAAAGGTCATCAACTCTTTGAGGTGACATCTCTACTATGACTTGGTAAAGTTGCTGAATAAAAGTTCTTAATGATTCTGTTTGTGCTGTGCTAAAATATGTTCCTAAATAAGTAAAGTATTGCAAGCCTTCTTTTTTTTTCCCAAGGATCTGAAAGTTCTCTTCGCATTGCATGGTGGAAAATGATCTTCCGTTGATTTTTTATTTTTCTGTCTAACTTAATAACCAAATTCATTTCACAAAGCATGCATGATGGAGAGCACGGCATGTGGTATCTATCCACTCCTTTCTTTGTGCATATTATACCCTTGTGAAGAACCAATATTTAAATAAAACAAAAATGCTCATTTCATGTTGGTGGTCATCAGTTTTCTGAAGTCAAAATGAATTTTCCCACGTTCAGCTTTGAGTTCCATCTTATCCCATGTCAAAACTACCAATAAATATCACAAGAACTATACACAGCTTACTGATTTTTTTTTCCAACAAAATAAAAAATACTCCTTTTGATCCATACTGTCATAAAAGATCTCTCTGAAACATTTGTAGAAGATAGATAGCTCATATAAAAGGCAGTAACAGCCCACAAAATATTCAACCATGTTGAAATACACTAAAACCAAAAAAGTAACAAAAAATACTTATTTCAGATAGAGTTTATTGATAATAAAATTAAAAACAACTCATATGTTAATCATTGACAACCTTTAAGTTTACTACGAAGCTGGAAAAGGCCATTCTGAGATATCCAAAGATGTCTTTTCTATTTCTTTAAAATATACGGTGATGTATTTTAATACTAAATCTTGTTTTCACATAACACCATAGTGTTTTATACAGAATATCAACTTATTTGTGAATTATCATTAAGAACATTTGAAATAACACCATAATAATTAGACATCCTACGTCTTCATTTTTGTTTGTGCTGTATTTTCCAGCTATAGGTTTCTGAAAATTACCATTAGTTTTGTTCTTCTCTTCAAGAAGAGCATACAGGAATTTTCAAAATCAAGAAAAGATGAAAATGTGATTGAAATATAGGCTTTTGTTCTAATGAAATATTATTACTGGAACTCTTTTTGATGTACTCATCCTTTTTAGGGAAAATTTCTGTAAGAGATAGAGCTGTCCTGAGCGTATGTTTGGCTTCAGATGTACATGTTCCAACAACACTATTAAAATATAGTAAATATAATGGATTTTTAAGGCTCATTCCAGAATCCATACCCATGAAAACATTGCATTGAATTCAACTGCACGATCGCCTAATTGAGAAATGCAATTTACTCATCTTCAGTACTTTTATGGTACAACAGGGGTTTTACATATTGATACTGAAAAGATACTTGGAAGGTATTCCCATGTTACCATCACATCTATCTTAGCAATGCTATGTTTGCACCAACTTCACTGTGCATAATAGTTACTATGAAATACTGGTTTATTGTGAAGTTATTACACTGCATTGACTGCAATCCAAGGCATGCTAAATGATTTCTATCAAGCTAAAGCAGGTAAACGGAGTCCTTGAAAATGTCAGTAGATACCATTCCTATTTGTTAAGCTCAGCACGTTTCTAAATGTAGGCACAAAGCTCGAGTACAGAGACAGGCGTTTGGTTGCTCTTCTGGCTTCAGAAAATAGCAGAAAAGCTTCTACCTTAATATAACCATGGAACTGAGAACTTACTGATAATTTTTTTATCCTAAAATTCCAAGCAGCAACAACATTTTCCTTTATATAAAACAGGTATGTAAGGCATTTTATTTTGAACAGTTTACAAAATGGTATAGCCAAAATGTTTTTTTACTCAAGAACTTTATCTTAGTACTTATTCATCAATGTCCTGAACTTGAAAGGATCACAAAGAAACAGTCCTTTAAAAATCAATGCAAAGCATAACACATCTACTAAAATAAGAATATTTAAAAAAAAAAAAAAAAATGGAACCTAGTTTAAGAAATTCTCTTGTTTTTCAGTTGTTTTTTCCTACCTGGCCCATCCCAATCTTCAGTCTCCACAGCAAGCTGCCCTGGTTTCTCTGACCTTGCATCAGCATCAGATTCTGCTGCCTCCTGGATGCCTTCTTCATTGCCTGAAAAAAACAATCAAAGAAATACAGTATTGACATATTTCAATAGCAACTTTTAGGCAGAACTCCTACAATATCCAAACAACTGCTTACATGTGTAAGTGAAAACATATGCATGCCTATAAAGAGAGAAAATGAAAAAATAATATTATTAGACACGCAAATATCTGTGAGTTCCCAGTGATTTAAACGAGCCCTCAGCATTCAATGCTTCCAGTTCTGTGGAGAGATGAATCTTGGAAAATACTGTTTACTCCATATACTTAAAAAACAGAATCACAACTTACATCGAATTCTGTAAACCAATGAATAGAAAGTCATTAAGTTTGTATGCACAAATAAGAGAAAGAAATCGTCTTGTTACTCCCCAGGAACATACACTTGCAGTTATGTGTTTTCCTGAACTGACACCTAACTGTTTCTTATGCATTGCGGATTACACACCAAGTACAAAAATATGGTCTACTAAAGGTTCCTGCTTTTCAGGCAACTAGCGGAGAGCTATGCTGTGGTATTTCAGCATTTAAGGAATTTGCCCTTAGAGGTCATAATCTACCAGCAAGTCTCTATGATAATTTGCTCCCTATCAAGCTTTATCTAAAGAAATGCAAAATTTCTGATGAACTGTAGAATTTCCACCATCCAGAAGTATTGTAGAACATCTGTCTGTCTTCAGTAATTATCCACTATAAGGTTGTATATAGGACACACGGAAAACTATGATAAGGTTATTTTTTTTACTTGAGGAACCCCTTACTGAAAGTGCGGCTATTTCAGTTAAACAAAGTTTCTAGGCAAGCTCCATGCACAAATAATTTTTAAAAAGTGCTACAAAAAATTACAGTGAGGTTGAGGGGTTCGGGTATCAACACAAAATAATCCGGCCACAGCGATGTGTTAAATGACAAATCCAAGGGCTTATCCAGGCCAATACTTTACTGTATTTGTAGGGCTTTTTTTTGTCTGGTTGGTTGGGGTGGGTTTGTTTGGTTTTTGTTGTTTTGTTTTTCATTTTTTACTACTCATCAATCCAAGAAACTCTTGCATAGGAAGACACTATGTACACAATTAATTACATCAGTCAAATAGGACTGAATTATGGTATAATTTTTTCAGCAATCTTGAAGTTAACTTTTTTAGAAATGATGTCTAACAGAAAAGTGGCACCACTAGAAAAGTAAGTATGTGTATTTAAGAATCTGAAAATCAGACTTGATTTGACAATCGGAGAGCAAGAAGGAGCAAAACACACAGCAATAAAACAGTAACTTGTAATTTTTTCCCACTCATGATAACAAAAGCTTTTATTAGCAACATAGGTAAAGAAATGTGATTACAAGAAACCATGCCAGATCCCCATCCGTTATCATTGGAGCTATATTTATACCAGATAAGATTGTGACCCAGAGTTTTCAAGTACATGAGTATATACAAACACCATAAAGTATTAACTTATGTGCACATGTAACATCTCATAATAACACATTCTTCCTTGCATTCATAAAACAAACAGTTTTTCAAATCTTAAGTATAAGAGCCTGGTAAACTACTTCTCACACAAACACAATACTCACAATACTGTATTCACTCCAGACTTTGATAACTAAAATGCAGTTCAGTGTATCTGTAGTACTAAAAATATAGTCCAGTGTTTATAGGCACTTAAAGCTAAAAGACATCACTGATATCTTGTATAATTTTTCTGTTAAACACACTGTATATTTTTCCCAGGCCTTTGAAGTTCACACGCTTCAGTTACATGCTGGAGTTACCTTTCAGAAGACAGTCCTAAATACTCACATGCTGAAAAACCTATCTAGTTTCTTACAAGTAGTTTTAGCAATTACTTGGTTTATTAACCAACTACCCTGTTTTGAATTAGCATTTGTATAGTTATTTAGTAGTAACCAAACAGAGCTTTGCTTTTTTTTCAGATATTTTTACCTTCATATTTCTGCCTTCATATATACTTATTTATAGCTGCAACAAATTGCTCTTTATTGGAGAGACATAAAGGACAATTTTCCAAGGTTCAAACCTGGCAAGATCAACTCCAGTTTTCTCCAAAATGTGGGAAAGCACTTCACAGCAAGGGCAATCCTGATTAGGAGTTTCTAACTCAAGCTCTTTCAGAATACAAAGCTCTTAAAATGTTCCTTGCATGGAATTTTTCTACTAAAGAAAATGTTTTTCTTCCATGGTAAACAATAGATCTCCATGAACTCAATCAGAACAACAACAATCAAAAAAAGTATTAATAAGAAGAATTCTTTTAGATAGAGCCCAAGCATGGAAAATTTTATCTCCAAAATATAAGTTTTTCCAGGTTATAACGTATGCAAACCTGGAGTTATCATGCAAATTTGAGCATTCTTTCAATCAATGCAACCAACCAGAACATCAAACAAACAAAACTATCAGAACTGAAAGAGGAGGAGAAACTTATGTGAAAGGCAAAAGGAGGACAGAATTACAGCTAAGGTATACAGCCTACGGCACACAGTAGTGAAGTATTTGGGAGATGAGGAAAGATCTAAAAAATGTATGTTAGCAGATGGCTTAACTTTTCACTAACTTGCTTTTTCAGCCTTTCGTGAAATACGGTGTGTTACATGTTTTCAAGTTTTCATGCATTAATGCATGTCCTGTGCAAATGGAATAGAACAAAATGTGCAGAATTTACAATAAGGAAAACTTTATTTTGCATCTCGAAGTATTTAAAATTATTTTCATTGATATTTTCTATTATTCAACAACTACCACATCCATGCATTACACACCTGACATATCACAACACTGATTTCTCCTGTTCCCTCTGCACTGAAGGGATCTGCTTGTGCCACCACCCAGCGCTATGTTATCTGTGGGCTTCAGAACCCACCAGCAAAGCAAGTCTATCCCAGGCTCACCTGAGCACCATGGTCAGATGAACACGGACAACCAAGTCAGTCCATTTGGAGCATGAGACACTGCAACTTTTAGAAGCCAAGAGGAGGCTTAGCACAAGAGCTGATAACAGAACACATCTCTGAGGCTTTTTTATTTTCTTTCCCTTTACTTAATGCTGCTTTAGCAGCTACCATTTGTTCAGCACAAAGGAGTTTATTCTGTTACAGAATTTATTTTCTTTCCATTGTTTACTCTTTTTGTTCACTTACTGACTATTTTCCAGTCTCAATAAGACTATTTTTTAATATTTATTTTAAAACTGATTACATTTTTCTTCAATTTACAGGTGTAGACATTTAATTGGATCAGGACAATTTTTCTTCCTTCTTCCAAGTAAAATCAAGTGCTTTTTGCCTTACATATACCACCTACTTTGCTACTAACCTGCTGATTCCTTTACAGTGCCATTGTTTTCGTTTTTCCTCATGCTTATTTCTTCAGTTTGCTGCTCAATTACATTTTATATTTAAGGTAAAGGAGAAGCAACTTTTTACCATCAACACCAAAGCGTGGTCTAGACGTATCAGCAATGATGAATGCTCTAAAATGAAGTAAAACCTGCTTCTGTTAAAGTTTTTCCTTCCGGCAACTAAGATCAGTAAAGGAATTCTGTCCTTTAAAAGAACATCATTGAATTAAAAAAAAATATATATATATATACTCATATGAGCAAGAACTATAATGTTATATAGTACATTTAGTCATGAGTCAATTAAGTCTACTGGATTTTCAGTTATTTCTCTATATTTGGTATTAAAGCTATACTTTGGGCAGAATTCGTCCCCTCTGACCTTAGATGTCTGAAAGTTAAGCAAGTCCACACTAGTTCTGTAGGCGCTGCTAGGGACAGGGAAGAGAACCCCCCCCCAGTGACTCATCCTGCTTGAGGATGCCTGAGATCCACGACCCCTCTTGCTGTCTGCGATAGTTGAAATGAATCATCCTCTGAAAGACACAGCTTAGACTAGGAACCTATCTTTAGCCAGCTAAAGTTACATGAAACAAATCTCTGCCTTATGCTAAAGTGCTGAATACACAGAATACTGCTTAACTAAGAGGAAAAAAAAAGTCTTATTCAAACAACTTCAACACTGTAATATGAATAGAAGTTCTATCTTGACCTTACTGTTTCTTACCAACATTAACTGTTTCTGTTGCCCTACAAAAACAGTTTAAGGTTTCTTAATGTGGTTTTTAATATTCTAGTGTTTATCCAATAGATGCAAGTAAACACACTAAACCACTGTAATTCAAGGTGGTACGGCTGGCCAAGGGAATCTGAAGACTGTAAAAAGAGACATATTACCAGAAAAATGAGAGGGAGAACTCTAACATCTCTGACAACACTGACAGGCAGGAAAAAAGGGACTTGAATATTAACAAGTAATTTCAATTTAATCTTTTTAACAAATTAAAGACTTCCCAATTTGTACTTAATCAGCTTGTACCACAAGTAGTTGCGGTATTTTAAAGCAGAACGTGGGTTAGCAGCTCTTCTCAACCCTGCTGATTTAATCCATGTTGTTCCTATCACTATTAGGCTCTTACAGAAAGTCTCGTATAATAAAACTATTGAACTTTCTTGACTAGGAATGCCATAGCAGCTGTTAGTCACTCTATAATGTATTTTGCAATCAGCTAAATCAACAAAGTATTTTTAACAATGAACAGTTCAGAACTGACAGATCTACTTTCTTGTTCACAACTGCTTATCACAGCATAGATATCATATATGTTTGCCAGGTGCTTCCTATAGTTAGGATACCTTCACAGAAGCCGCTCACAAAAGATAAGGTCATAAAAGAGATGAAAAATGTGCAAGCTTCATACACTCATGGTTTTATCATCAGACAAAATAGCTTTGGGTGAAGAACTGTACCAGCCACAAACAGTACACAGCAGCTTCTATTAGAGTGAGAGAACATTAAAAGCTTGAAATTCAGTTTGTGCTCATTCTTCCTGGCAGCATAAATGTAAACTTAAATTGTTAACATCCTAATACAGCTGTTCAGAGTGAAACATCACTTCTCAATTATAATAAATCAATTCAGAAATAAATTGTTACAAAGCCTGTAGCATTCTGTACTGCCAAAAGAGAAAACAGACACGATGCAGAGACCTGGGGAGTCATTCACTGTAGACTTTAATTTCGCAAGGTACATAACCTTACATACGTTCACAGGCCAGTGAGACTGGTCTTGGAGGAACAGCTTTTTTGGTGACATGGGGGAAGGAGCCCTTTCCTTCTTTCTGCCATAATTTACATTCCAGATCCAGCTGAAGAAGGATTCTGAGACTTTATATATGAACTAGATGCCAGAGTTTCAGAAACTATAAATCAGTATTCAAAGTTTGTTCTTTGTTACTCGCTTTATCACACTGCCTACGACCAGTGACACAGCTTACGCACACTGATAGTCTTGCTCTTGAATCCTAGGAAACACAATGTAAGCTGCGAATCATTGCCAGGAACCTCTCTTCAGAAGTAACACTCATGTAACTTTGAAACAAAGCATATACAATTTAAATTCAAATGCAACGTATTTAATTCATTCAATGTAACTTTTTGGCAGCACACACTATTCTTAAGAATACGAATAACATCTAAGAGGACTTAAACGTCCTTCTTTTGGATTACCTAATTTTAAAGAATTCTGTTTATATATGTAACAAGCAGAAGTCTGTAGTTTTAATGGCAATGCAAATTTTCAGCAGATATAAAACATGCTGGGTATAAAATACATGTAAATAATGAAAAAAAAAGTCTTTAAATATGCTTTTGGTATGGTAATAGAACTCTGAGAAAAAAAGATACTACAGAAATTGGTGGGGTTTTTCCATACTGTGCCATCTTTGGCATCTGGGGTGAGGACAAGGTAAACAGCTACAGTGGCTACAGTGCCATGCAAATGGGTTTATTCTTCAAGCCTTGCAAGGACAGAGAGAGAGAGAGAGAAAGAGAGAGAGAGAGAGAGAGAGAGATCTGGTGCTTTCACTACCTGACTCTGTAATCACTTTATCAGATGTATATCAAAAATAATTTCAGTGAAGCCCACCAAAGTCAACTGAAACACCCTGCTCTACAAATATAGTAAGTCTGAGCAAAATCTAGCCTTCAGATGATTAATTTGCTAACACACCTGAAAGAAACCAGCACTTGTACATGCTAATCCACTGCATTTTATTTCAGATTATACTAATCATCTCAACACGTTGCTTCTTTGCAAGCAATTACTGTTTTCTGTCATGCTGATTAACAATCATAGTTTCTCCTGGAATAAATCTCATTTGAAATAACTGTATGTTTCTAGTTGCCCTAAACATTGTAAAAATTATTTATCCAGCAAATGTCAGAAATAATGCACTGTCTCTTATCCTAACTTTTATGAAACGTCTATGAATATCCACGTGTCGGTGAATACCTACATGTATGCAAGCTGTTAAATCTCAAAAATAATGGTATGGAAACTATTTTAGTTCATAGTGAAATCACCACTTTGTTTAACAAAATGACATCTTGACACAATGACATTTCAGCACAGTGATCATGTTAAAAAACAGTGTCAATTATTTCTAACAATTTCAGCTACGGCACTTTTCCTCTGGGATAAGACGCTGCTGCGTAGCAAGTTCATCTAGACCGAGTCTGGCCTTCCTCCTTCTCTAAATGTTTGATATGTTCTCATTATCGCACTGTTTGCTTTTGAAGTCCTTTCAAGACAAGGATCACTCATTCAAATGTATTTCCTGCAGAACAGTGGAAGTGCAGACTTTCCTTCTGTTAATGAGTTTTATATTTATACTAATTTTTAGGGAGCAACTCCTGTGGCACCAGTACTACAAATGAGTATCTTTCAGATACACTGGCTACCAAAAAGCTTCTATAGATTTAAAGGAAAAAAAGAAAGGTTTTTTTTTTTTCTTTTCAGTCTTTCTTTCCCCACTTAAACTTCAAATACGAGAACTCTGTCAGATGTATTCAAGTGAATGTGGGGTTCAGGCTAACATAGCTCTAGGCATTTGATTAGAAAACTAGCAGAAGTCTATTTTTAAAGATATTTAGATGCCCCAAACAAAGACTGTTGTTTATTATAATTTTCAACAATTATTTCAATAGAAATCAACAATCCATGAGATTCTAAACACCCTGGAGCAGAAGACAGAGATGACTTCAGAGACACTCCAGTCGCTTTCTAAGTCTGAGGACTCTTTTGCAAGTTCATACTTCTTCGTTACAAAAAAATTCTCTTCCTTCCCCAATGCAGAAATACTATGTCTCTTACAAGAACTGTTCATCCAACCAAGAAAATCTCATTTTATAATGTGCAGCTGAAATAATTGTCAAATACACATTCCATTTCCATGTGATTTCCACACACCGCTACATAACAAGTAGCAATATACATATGTTCTTCAAAAATGAAATTTTAGAATCACAGAATCACAGAATCATTTCGGTTGGAAGAGATCCTCAAGATCATGGAATCCAACCATAGCCTAACTCTGGCACTGAACCACGTCCCTAAGAACCTCCTCTGTGCATCTTTAAACACCTCCAGGATGGTGACTCCACCTCTTCCCTGGGCAGCCTGTTCCAATGCCTGACAACCCTTTCCATGAAGAATTTTTTCCTAATATCCAATCTAAAACTTCGCTGGTGCAACTTGAGGCCATTTCCTCTCATCCATTTACCTTGTAAACATTTTTATGCTTTCATTTGAAATAATCAACATTCCAGGTGCTTCAATATCAAAAGAAGCCAATTCCCTAACACTGGAGGTTTGTTTCCACATACGTGCTGTATTATACATGGTTTCAAGAACAGTATAGACTTCTGTGAAACAAACCCAAGAAAAAGACTTAGCAGTCCTAAGTAAATGCTTATTTTCTCTTATCCACATGACCTTATCTGGCAATTATATTTGTCTTAGTATTTATCCAACAATGTCATAAATGTGGCATTTGCTTCACTTTTTTTTTGCATTTACCGATCCTTTGGGAGTTAAATTACTGCCCGTATCCCCACTGATGTTCTATATAGCAGACAGCCTGTGAGCAACTCTGCTTTTAGGACATGTGTTGACAAAATTTTTCAGGGGATGTCTCAGAATTCTTGAAAAATAATCAGAATTTTTCTGTCAAGAACATCAAAACAGCAAAATGGGCCTTCATTATAAATAAAATTATTAACAGATGTGCAGTACACAGGAACTAAGGTTGCAGTGAAATTTGCCATTTGTGCAATTCATATTTTAAAGATTACCCTTATTAATTTGCAATTGAGATTCTGTCAAATTTGAGCTTAAATTTAAGTCAATACAAGTTCAAGTTTTGTGACTTTCTAGAATGGGAACATTACACTACTTGTTGTAACCAAATAATCCCTTTCATCATAGCTGTGAGAGAATTCACAATTTCATTGTTCTTAAGAAAACCAAAATGTGCTGACTGAAAAGGCTGGTGTTGCTTTGATAAACTGCTTAAAGTTGAAAAAGCTATTTAAGTGTTCCTTTCACTTTATAATTCTGTGCAGTTAATATTTTCTATTTGGATATATGTATTTAATTCTTGAAAGACAGCTTGCTAGTTTCTTTTTGAGATACAGTTTTCTGCTTGATGACCGATTATTTAATTTCTTGATTAAAAAAAAGGGTTTGCTTGTCTAACTCAGGTCCAATTTTTATCCCAATAAAGTTGATGTTAATACCGACATGGATTTCAGTATGCCTGAAAATACAGTCTAAGACATTTACATATGGGTTAGCAGTAAACAGAAAAGAGTATAGGACAGACAATCTCATCCTTGTTACTCTGGAAGCCTTTCTGTGCTCTCAAGTGAACGGTGAAAATCACTCCAACCTTTTCAGATATCTCCTTTCTCTTCCAGCAAGAAAACAGGCGGTCCTCTGAGCTCCAGGGACAGGAAAAATGAGAGAGCACAAGAGGCAAAGCACAAGGCAGATGCTCATGTTCAGAAGAAAAAGGTCTCCTTTCCTTCTGTCAGGATCCAATCTAATTCTGACTTAGCATCCTTTGAAGGCTGTTACCAGAGAAAACCCTTCCTTTCTTTGTCCATATTCAACATCTGACAAAAAGTATGGAAAATGCATGGGATTCAGTTTTTTCAGCTGAATGGGATATGGACAAACACAGGGGAACCCTCACTCTGGTCGGGGAACACGTAAATCCAACACAGGTTCACAAACATGCACACAAGTCAGTATTTTGGAAGGAGTAGCACTGTCAGTTCTTATGCAGATTCTTGTTATCCTAGGAGATGAAAATACGTCATCACACACACATGCCCTCTCCTGTCTCTGCTTACCAAAAAGAATTAATATGGCCTTCATTTATTTGAAAAGACTACATAAAGGAAATGTAATGAATTAAAACAAATTAAAAAAAAAAATTAAAGGAATATGAGCCCCAGAAGAACAGAAGTATTGCCAGGGAAAGATAATGTCAGGCGCAGGGAGGGGGGGTGTCTGGTGCCAAGCAAAGCCGAGGGCTGTGCAATCACCTCTATCAGTGCTCTATCAGTGTCTACACTCCAGCCAAATCCAGAGAAAACAAGGAGTCAAAGATTCAGGTCAATAAGCTTACAGGCGATTTGCACAAACAGCTCCTCTAGCAAGGTAAAAAACAAAGTCATATTGGCTTTTCTTTTTTATTCTTTCTCTTTGAACTCCCTGGTCCAAACACACCCTGGAAATGTCAGTGTTATATGCAAGAATTTAAAGAGCTGAGCTTCTTAATCCCGTTAAGAAATAAGAACAAAGTTGCCTGTAAAGATCTCCTTATTGAGCTCAAAGTGATTATGGTATAGCTGCCTTATGCTGATCCTACTTCCACTTGCTATAGCAAAAAGAGGTAGAAATTTGTCATGAAATCCATTTACTGAAAAGGAAAGAAACGGTATTGATTAAAAGGTTTGTGGTTTAAAAAAAAAAAAATAAAAGGAAAGAAAAGAAAAAAAGGCATATATCTGCTTTATGATCCAGAACCAGAAAATAGCAAGCATATTGTTAGTCATTACATGCCTAACATGAAAGAAGCAAAGAATATTTACACTGATGCACACAGGCATAAACACACAAAGTCATACTCCAAAGGAAAAAGGGACACAGGAAATCATTTCCAGGGTGTTAAGAGTTTGGCTGGTATTATAGATGGTAGCATGATAGCTTTGCACATGAAGTATGAAGGGAAAGATTAATGCACAGAAGAACTTAGCTTTGTACATGCTTTTTTCTTATATGGAGAATCACACTGCAGCTGTTTCCCTGAATCTCAAGCCTGGCTGCACAACCAGGTCACATGGTTTAACATAAAAAATTCTGGTCCTAAGCTGGTCTGGCAGGCTAATGACAAAACACTGTACACGAGCAGAAAACTTGGATCGGGTTCTGAGCTCATCCCCTCCTGCCCAAGCAGAATATGAGAATACAGCAGCAGGTATACACTCAGTGTGCAGAAGTCCATTTGTTCACTGAGTTCTCTTCTTGCTGACTTAGAAATGTATACAAGTTTCAGACAGCACTGGATTCCCCTCATCCCCTTCCTCCTCCACAAATGAAGACAAGCAATGTATCAGGATCCACAACCATGCATCAACACTCTGATTTGCTACAAGCATACACAGCGCTTTGTGCTATAGATCCTAAAAGCACTGGATCATGAAGCAATTGGTCTTTATCCCACATCATGTATCCCCCATATCTTCCTGTGTCACCAACTGAAGCACAGTTAACCGTGGCAAACAGAAGCCTTTTGCTTTCCAGTCTGCCACCAGCAGTGTCAAGGACACTGAATCTCCTTCCACTGAGGGCTGGTGTCAATGGTGCCTTGTGAGGGAGGCGCTACGGGAATCCTACAACATAAGGAACAGTAACAACAGCTGTGCTACACACAAAGAACAAGAGAATTCAACAAAACTGTCCTGCTAAGCATAGCTGCAAGAAATGGATAAGCCTTCCTCCTCTGATTATCAGATATGTACCTTCCTTCATTTGCTCTTCCTTCTGGAAACAGTCCCATGTTTTCTCTCTTGATTATAGACCATCCTCCATTTTCTTCTCTTGTCTCTTTCTTTCACCACAGCTACTTACCCATCTAATAATCTCAAGTGATCCCTCTCATTGCTCAGATAACTTTTCCTTTGAAAGTTAATCCCTCATTGAACACTACTGCTAAGAAGGTCACAAGGAACTGTAATTTGTTCAGCCAGTTCCCACCCTTACAACGTACACAAGGCTCCTATTTCCCTTGCTGTTTACAGAGAAGAAGAGACATCAGCTCCGTATGAGCACGGCAAACTTTCTAACTAACAGATAAGAATATTTTTTTATTTTACCTAAGGGTATCTAGGCAGGATGACAACAATCAGAGACTAAAAAACAATGATAAACTACTTCATAGTCCAAATGAACTTAATTTAGTTACTTTGCTTTTGATCTCATCACCTCCAGCTTCCTGGCTTTTGTATTGTTCTATTGTTTGTGTTCCTTTCTTGTTTCTCTGCTCCTGCCTTTATTAGCCCTGACATGCCTCCAGCTCACTTCTTCTCTTCTCTTCTCTTCTCTTCTCTTCTCTTCTCTTCTCTTCTCTTCTCTTCTCTTCTCTTCTCTTCTCTTCTCTTCTCTTCTCTTCTCTTCTCTTCTCTTCTCTTCTCTTCTCTTTTCTCTTCTCTTCGTCAGCATCACCTCAGTTTTCTTTTTCCTACCTATAGAAGAGTCAATCTGTAGGTACTATCTCCTACATTCCACAGTCATCTAGTCAATGACTCCTCTACATGGGAGATAGGCTACTTTCTCCTTATTCAGGCTGTCTTTGTTAGTAGAAGAAATACTGGCACTTATCTAATAAATCTTCTAGAGGTGAATTTAACCTGAATTAATCTGATACAGGCTTTGATTTCAGATACGCACTATCTGGACACTTCAGCAACACAGGTTCCGTGCTAATACAGGCTTTGTGTGGACAGTATCACCAGATACCCTATTTATCTGTAGTGCAGAGATTTTGTAGTAACTAAGCATAAATAGCAATTGTCAAAGACCACAAACAGACAAAACGTAATGCATTATCACCAAGGCTACCTCCTACCACAATTTTTGTTTCTATTCCAAAGACTGCAACCAGCGCAGCTTTGTAATGGAAGAACACGACAACTATGTTATTATTATCGCTCTTTCCAAAATATTCCCTTTCCCCTAATCTCACTGTCAAAACCGCAAACTTCTCTAACTGCCATCTATTCTGAAGCTCTTCCGAAACATTCATCTTTGGATGGGAAACTTCATCTAGAAGGTTAAAAATTCACAACTGCAATCTTAAAGGTATCCCTGATAAATCTTCTTTTTTGCTTTTAATATTTACATGCTTAAACACTGTTCACTTCTTCACATTTTAGTGTAAATGAAGAGCATGTAGGAATAATTATTCACATGTTAATTGTGGTTTTGTGGTGTTGCAAAAGTGTGGGGGCAGGTGGAATTTTCCAGATTCCTTGTTGTAAAAGCCATTAATACGCAAAAGGAGAAGGGAAAAATAATAGCCAGAAGTCATAATTGTGAAAACGGAAAAGTTGTAAAATGACATGTAGCTCAATCAATATGATTAATTTGCTTCACACTTTGCAGAGGCTTTCGCCTTCACCTTCTAATTCTGGCAACTATTCTGCTGAATCAATCTCACAAACCCAAATTAATAAGGTGGGAATGACAGGGATGGCTTTATAAAGGTTAGCTGTTTGCATTTTAGGCAGTAAGAGACTGCTTATAATATGATCAGGCACAGTTTGACAGGAAAATCTCTTCAGTCAAAAGCCAAAGTTACCAAGTTGTGAACCTGTATGTCCTCTATCTTTGTTTATCTGAACGAATTGTGAGGTCAGTAAATTTCTGCCTTCAGTGCCTAGTTTAGATATTTAAAAGCCTCAGCTTTTAGGTGATGCCTGGATTTACAAAGCTGGGGAAGTACGAAAAACATACCACCGGGAAAGCCTCACAAACGCCTCCTCCCCAACTGTTGTGCCATTTGTTACCCATGTATCTTGATTCCTGCAAGAAGTCCCACTACTCATATCTCTTCCTGTTCTGCATCACCTTGGAAGAAACCCTGGCAGAGGGAAATGGGAAGCCAGGACAGACAAATATTTATGTTCAATAAAATTCTCTCTACTTTATAACCAATAAAAATCCCCCAACTTTCTTAAACCTTTCATAGTCCATGCTAGCAACAGGAGAACGGAGAGACAGCACAAACAATTCCCACGCCGATTTTGATATCTTTGGGGAAAAGGAAACCTGTCACATGACAAAACACAGAGCTACACTTACTTTTCCCTCCTTTGAAGATATTTGTGGTTTAGAGGCTACCTGCACTGTTAAAGAGTAAAACTAAAATCAGAAAGTCAGGCCCTCAAAACAGAAATTAGAATGCATACATTTGCTCTCTAACCTATTTGGTAGATATGTGATTTTCAAGTTTTTATTCATTATGTTAAAGAAAAAATATTTTTAGAAAAAAACCCAACTTATTTCTCATCCTATATTTTAATTTCAATACTGAAGCAGTACAAAAAGGTCATGAATGATCAACAGATTAATGACATAAATCTTGAGAATATGCCTCACTTTTAGTATTTACTATATAATACAGCTCCAAACCCTTCCACTAATAAAAGGGTATTTGATTTCCAGATTAGTTTTGTCTTCTTGGGTTTTATCCTCAGAAAAACATACGTGACCTCATGTCAATGACACTTAAGATGTGACACTGAAGACACAGTGCATTCAACAGAAGTTGAGACACTAATAAAAAACAATACATTTCTAGTCTCTCATGCCATCCTTTCCCAGGGATATTCTCAACTTACTTCAAAGTGGGGCTTTCTGTCACACTGCCTCAGCTGGAAGGAGATTAGGGGTTTTATGTGCCCCTTTATCCTCAGAATTTTCCTTTTCAACTTTTCTTCTGCAGCAGTTGCAGTGGATAGGTTTAAGATTCTTTCATAACCACAACACACTTGGAAAAAGAACTGCTGGGGAGTCAAAAGGTATTCAACTTGAAGAATCAGCAGATGTCCTTAATAAAACATGATAATCAAGATTCAGATTTGAATGTATTCCCATTGCATTCCTGATCCTGTTTAATACAATGCCCTGGATTCAGTGTTTTCCCTGAAATATGTGTTCTTTAGAGGGAAGTGCCAAAATAACCTAAAATTCATCATGAATTTGCAATATTGATTGCTATCAACAAACAAAAATTATGACATCTTTTTCTGAATTTCACCCAAAATGGTAAGATTTCCATTGGGAGGCTGTTGAAATGCAGCAAGAATTACAAAGAAATAACTAAATCAAACTCATATGAATGGATAGTGATTCATAGTCTTCCATTGCTGACAGAAGGAACTCAATAGATGCCAGTAAAACAATTATGCAAATAGTGGTTTAAATAATTATTTAGTAATGTCAGTAGCAGCAGTTTGGTTGTTTTGTTTTGTTTTGGTTTTTTGGTGTTTTTTTTTCAGCTAAGGAAAACAGTGTCTGAGAGGCGTGTGAACAAGTGAGTGCGCAGTAATTATAGCATTTGTTTACAGCACAGTTATAATAGCACTTAAGTCCTCCTGTTTGCAAATAATTTCCGTTCATAATCTGGTCTCTCTTCCTTCACAGTAAGATTTGCAGCAGCTAAAATCTAAACTATGGACTAGACTGTTTGGGTCTCTTAGAATGGCTTACGAAGCATCAAAATACCTACAATGAAAAAAAAATATTATTTGAGAAGTGTGTAAGCTGCACAGTGGTCACGTAGAAAATACATTTTTGTGCCTTTCTCACAGGTGACTGAAGACTCTGTAGGAAGTCGTATCATTTGACTATTCAAATGGATTTATTCTACTTTGTCCAAGACAGATGAACATAAAAACAGGAGGATATTGAGTTATCATGAGAAAATGTATGTCAGTATCTGTGAAAGAACAGAAAGACAGAGAAATCATCGATATCCAAATGCCTGAGGGGGTTGTGGACTAACAGAAGAACATCACTACAACAATTCCAGCTATTTGATGGGCATCCTTACCTGCAGAAGACAAACGATAAAGCAATCAAGTGGAAATCTGGCAGAAATAAGGTTAAATCAATGTTCTACATACCCATACAGTGTGCTTTTTCTGTCAGCCTGGCAGACTGAGCATTGGGTGAGAATGAGTTGGTGTGGCTTATGCTAAAATGCCTCTATCTTCAATAATTTGGAAGTAACGAATGCATCAAAAAGGCATCTGCAACTTTAGAAGTTATCCTTTCACAAATCACTAGTTTTCTACCATGCATAATAAGTTCTATAATAAGCTCTATTTTAATCCTAGAATCTACAGACACAATCTGTTTTTCTAGCAATGTTTCCTAGGCAAAGAAGCAGTGAACAGACATGCTGTATTGCCAGCTTCGGATCTGATAATAATTGACTTCTGAGGCCTGTTCTCTACAGTTAAATACATAGAAAATAACATTCTTGGAGGAAAACATTAAAGGCAAGATGAATCACCTCCCTGAAAAGCACATCTTCCAACACATTTAAATATTTACTCCTTACCAGATTTAGCTCCACAAGTGATCATTTTCCTATTTTTAAGGTACTACATTAATAGGACCTTTTGTGCTTTTAAAAAAAAAAATCTTTCTGACCAATTTGACACAGTTTGTGAGTATTCCCTCAAGAGGTGGGTACAATGATTACCTTTATTACAAAAGTATTCCACTTCTTCACAGCTCAGATTTTCCGGCTCAAACTCTGCAGAAAAGCTTTCCTCCAATGGAAAGTCTTCTTTTGAGACAGTGTCATTTTCCTCAGACAGGCACTCTTCTTCTTCATCCTCAATGGCGTCCTCAAGGGGCCCTTTAAAAAGAATCAGGAACACTGTGGCAAAACCATCTATGAAAGGACAATGTGAAACAAAACCTCAGTGAATTTATAACTGCAGGTCTTTAGCTAGCTTTCCCTTCCATAGCTGTGTTCAGCATTTTTTAGAACTGGACAAGTAACATTTTATAGAAATTGAAAGTGACTTTTTCCTTGATGGCTTCAAATCAGAATATGCAAAGCCTTGTACTAATAATAAACTTTTTTGTTTTCATTATTCATCAAGCTCTAGTAATAAACACACAGTTTTAACAACAGAAATCAAAGCTTTATTTGTAAAACCAAGTAAACAGTGAAGAGCCTTCTCCTGGTTTTAGTCATTGCTTTTTGACGCTGAATTACAGTACTTAACAGGTTCCCTGTACAGGCTTCATTTGAGTTAAGAGCACTGACGACAGTGAGTCACTGCAGAGGTGTTGACAGTATAAACTTCAGCTTATTCTGCTATTTTGCTTCAACCAGCACTTGACGGTGTTTAAAAACAGTTTCATATTATCCACGATCATTCATTTGCCAGCCTCTATAACAGACTGTCAGTCAACGGACAGGACTCCGACAAACTATCACTTCACTTCACAGAGGCCAAAACACAACTGTGGTAAACCCCTTGCTGAGGGCTACAGAAACACAAAGCAGTTCCAGAGGCAGGGCAAGAGTCTCAATTTGAAATGGCAGCCTGAGATCTCTGAATCTCTTCTAGTCACCTAGATATACTATTGCTATTGATCCTCTTGAAAAGCCAGTGTCTGACAGATCTATAATACATAACACACAGGTTACCAACTGGAATGTACTCAAAAATTAAAATTTCATCTTTCTTATATATACAAACTTCATAATCATTGGTTAAGAGCAACTATTTGCTAAAGACATCTCCTGTGCAGGTGTCGAATTTTACTCTAGATTTAAATAGAGATTTGAAATAACTGAACACATTTTAATTTAACTAAGATTTTATTAAATGTCACTATGTTTCAAAATCCATCTTAAGACTGGATTTCAAAAGAGAAATTTCATTATACATGGCTGAGGTTGGAAAAAAAAATTACATATTTCACTCTCCGTGAAAGCACAGCCTCATTTATAATTGACTGAGTATTTCTTCCTCGAAATGAAAGCTAGCTAGCTAATGAAAAAAAATGCAATTTGTATTTATATGATAGTTTTTCAGTATTAAATACACTATTCCTATATAATCTATTATGCTGAGATACAATACATAAATTACTCTGTTGCATTCAATGAAAAGGAATGGATAAATTTTTTAAAGAAATCAAATATTGACTATACTCTTATTTTCTGTAATTTATTATGAACAAGTGACTACCTACATTTATTAAAACAGCAAAATTCTCTTTAGGCTAGGTTGCATAATTCTTGCTTCAGAGGAATATGATGGTTACTTTTCATTGAAATTGATTGAGATTCCCAGCTGGGATTCCATAAATTAATATAGTTCACTGTCTTTCATGGAAATGTGACTATTTGTGCCACCTGAGAATCTGACCAAATGAACCCACTTTTCTGGACATACACTCACCAAAACTAGCTGTCATTCAACAATATATCTCCTAAAAGAAGGGGCTATTATTATAGCTGAAGAAATAAAGATTCTCACTGTCAAAGTATCCATTACTGTTAATTGCACTTTCTAGCCACGTTGGGAAAAAAAATCCCTCCACTGTGTATGCGCAGGGAAGGAAGAGCAGCTGTGGCACCGTGCGGCATGGAGAACAAAGCGCCAGCACAGGGCACTGCGGCTGCACCTGGGCCGCACGGGCACCTCCCGTGTGGCCAGTTTATGGCACAAACGAAAGCACAAGGGGTTCTGAACAAACTGTCAAAAGTGCCATTCAGATTCCAGAATATTATTAATTTGTGACACTGTCTGTAGAGCCATTTATTGGTGTGTACTCCTGGTAACATCTGGATAAATAAAACAGGAATGAAACGAAAAATAATCTGGTTTAGGGAAATGCAGGTTTCTGCCATGTATAAAGAGGGATAAATAACATGTTTTGCATCATTTCAGAAGCAGCTATATGCCTTTAAATTTTCCAAATATTTTAATTTGAGGGGAAAAATTAAATAAACTTCAGCCAACCTTTCAGTGCAAATCGACTTCCTGCTGAATGACTGGCTCTGTCATTGGACTTTTTCAATATGTGTTTTGTAAAATACAGCAAAAACAATATACCCGCAAGTAATCCAACTGGCATGTGTACATGACATCTAGGTCTGTTTCTAGATGTTAAACTGGTTTGTTTGATCAGGTACGTAATCAGCAAGCTAATAATCACTGTAGGTTAATTAAGAAAAGAATAGAAGGCCAGTTGGTGTACTTTCATTTGCAGCAGTCATGGAAACACACACCTTGTAATTTCCATTGACACTGTTTCCAAGAAGGCAGAATCAAAAACAATGTACCAGCTCCACAGCACAAGTTCAAACCCCTGTCGTTCTGTGGGTTGGGACGTTTTTTAAAACAAATCTCAGGCTAAAAAAAATTCTTGACAAATGAATGTTTCCATAGATACATGTTACATATGAACAGGTATGCAACATTTCCTAAATTTACATGTCCAAGTATTTGAAAACATAAATGTAAACGCTGTCACATCCAAACAAAACCCAGTGATGTTTATCCAGTTGCATATGAGATCAGAGCTTTACATAACAGTTCCCCTCAGGGCTTGACTTCAGGCACTTCAAAAACCAGCACGACACTTATTGAAATTGAGGTATCGGTGCCGGAATATTTTTCTCAGCTTCAGGCTGCTGCTGCCTTGTCTGATTCACCCGTCTACAACCTGATCCTTGGGACAAATTCTGGCTTTTATGTTGAGTCATCTTTTATTTTTTAAGTGATCAAATATATTCAGCTCATGCCCAAAGCTATAAATTGATAATTTTAACTACCAACTTTAACCAAAGTGTAAGGCATTGCTCAACCTAAGACCAGCCCACAAGAATCACAGCAAAATTAAGTATTTCTCGGTCACTACTTTCTTGTGAACTGAAATAGCAATGCCCAATTTCTGTGGCTATTTCTAATTATCACTGAAATATAGTGGGTTAAAGAAAACAGTAAAACCAAAAGCCACTTACTAGTAAGTATGAACAGATTAAACTCTACTCTTGACTACTCCACCTAACCACTTGCACATAAATAGACAATGAATAAAAATAATTTTTCAGAATCTCACAATAAAGATTGTACAGAATCACATTTTCTTGACTAATGCAAACACATAAACTCTGCAAGTTTTTGTTTGCCTAATTTGGCCATGTGCTTCCAACAACCTCTTACTGACCGGTAAATAAAGTCAGCTAGAGAACTAAGAATTTACCCGGACCAACAATTTCTAGGTTGGTTTTCAAAGTCTACTAGATCCTCTGTCTAGGGAGCAACCTACATAGCATCTACTCAACTTATGACCTGACTTAAAATACTTAAAAATACAGAGTCTTATAGACAAAAATAAATGTCTTTAAAAATAACAGACTTTCTTTCAACTGTTTTCTCTGATAGTGCTTTCTTTTCCCCAGTTGTTATTATGTTGATATATTAACTTCAACAGTCCAAATACAGCTTGAACAGCTACTTTAGTACTATATCTTGTGCATTTCTTTTAAATTGTTCATTTAATTTAATAGCAATACACCCATTATTTATACCAATCATGTTATTAAGCACCTATGCAACGACATGTATGATGTTTGCTGTTATTTCAACTGGAAAAGGGTCACGGTCTCATCCCCATTCTGGTGAAAAATGCTTTTCAATAACTGCTGATTAAGTGTGACATTACAACCAAAAACTGCCACAATGACACAGCAATGCAAATCCAAATAATTCCTACTGCTGAAATTCATCTGTGTCACAGTGATCTCACAGTAAACAGCTCTGAAATATTACTAGACTCTTAAATAAAACAGCAATATTTCAAATTGAAACGGTTTAAAATTTAGTTGGATAGTTAATTTCAGAGAGACTCTAGATGGTTGTCTTCTCTTTTCAGCAATTCTTCTCCTATTAGCACTTTTCATAAAAATGTGATGTAATCTAAGCAGAGGTGATTCTGAAATGCTTCAGATAAGCTACATGATAAACAGTTAAGAATTCCCAAATGCACTAGGGAAAAACTCAATCTCTAATCTTAAATGGACGTACTGAAGGCAAATAAAGTTTCCATTACTTCATTCTAGATTTTGCATGAAGCCCTGAAAAAAACTATTTCCTTTACATTATAAAACAAGCAAATACTTGTCTTGTACACAACACAGATTTTGAGGCATTTGGTAGTTCTCTTTTCCAGTTGGTAATCACTCCGTTTCATGAATATTTATTGACATGACCATAAATCTCAAATATTTTTTCAAATAACATGGATAAACAAGAGGCAGCAGAAAACAGCACAATTAGTGACAGCAACGAAGGAGTCAATGTGGCAGAAATCTGTATGTAGTCCACTTCAAAAATCACCACATATAATTTGATAGAAATAACAATATCTACTGAGGGAAGGCTGAGGAGCGAGCTGCATGTGCCTTCATGGAGAAAATTACTTCTGATTGAGGCCACTTGGCAGCACAGTGTGGGGAAATCTGAACTGTGCTCCCTAATTTGTACCAGATTTACAGACACTCAAACGCATATTTTCAAAACCATTAATGTATTAAACACACACACACAAATCTGAAATGGTTATATAATATAAATGCAAACGTATAGATACAAACACACAGAGCTAGCTAAGTGGCAATCTACACAATGAGTAACAGATGCTACCTCAACACTTGAAAGGATAGGCCGTGTTTAGCAAAACAAAACCAACACTGTAAAAATGTTAATAACATGGAAAACTGTGAGAATGAACCACCAAAAACTTAACAAAAGATGCTTTTGTTAAAATGCTTTTGCTATAATAGACACCCCTCTGAACACGAATTGGAGCATCGGAACCTTTGAGCATGTTAGTCCTGATATAGCAATGCATGATTCCAGTTTTATGGTACTATAACCATAATGGAATAATTGAAATTCAATAACATTAAACTGTGTAAGTTTTGTAATTATTTTTCATAGTCAAATTCATCAGACTTTTCCCTAAATGAAACCACTTAAATGCATGCTCAAATGAAGCACATGTTTATATGCCTTCCTGTCCAGTACTTTGCACTTAAAATGCACGTATCCTACAGTGGGAAAGTATCATTGAAATAATTATCTCATGAAAATGTTAAGTGGTTAGCTTCCTTCCCACCTAGCAATATTCTCTTATGTTCCCAGAGCAGCAACAGAAATCAGAGCTCTTAACATATTAAGAATGCTTCAGAAAGACTACAATACTTGACAGTGAGTAGCTGGGGAGAGGCTAATGAGTATAATTAGTAGTAGTAGCATCAAATAATAACAACTCCAATAAATCAGAGAGGCCTGAAATTCACTGGATCAACATCATGAATTTTGCATGTTTGTGTGAGCCATCCACTATTTCCTAGGAAAACATGCTGCCGCACACAGATTATCCTCGGCTTATGGTAAAACCAAGGTATGTGATGCTCTCTGATTATAAACAAGAGGGAAAAGCTTCAGAAAAATCAATACATTCATCTCCTGTTTCAACAAGAACATTTTCTTCTAAATGCAAACGACTACTTAAGAAAACCCGCAGGCAAATACTTTATATTGATTCACATGTGGAAGACAGATACGGAACATTTTCCTAAAAATTCGATCAATAACATTAAAAATATGAAAGACTGATCAACTTATTTCATTTTAAATATGGCAGTGGGGGTAAGACACCTCATGGTAGTTCACGGTTCGCTTCCTCCTGGGAAGATTTCTACTCAAGACTCCTTAGCTACTTCTTCAGCTTTTCTGTTAACTCAAAGCACTGGTTGTTCCCAACCAGAATGTTTGTACAGCAGCTTGGAAACAAGTTTTACAGCGATCCAAACAATTCAACAGAAACAATCCAGCTTCTCCTTTTTGAAAAGAAATTTTTACAAGACACAACGAAATATATATTCCCAAGTTCCTCGCTGAGAAGCTGGCTTTCTTTTGGGCTTTGTACGAATTTTTTTAAGTGTCCAGGCTCAAATATTTCAGACTATAAATGTTCCACCGGGGTGAAGACACAGACTGACAAAATACAGGGGATGAATATATGCTGTCGCAATCAGAATAAATTGACAGTTTATGTTGAGCACTAGGACTGCCAGATACTGTTCAATCACCAAGACTTTCAATATTCTCCAGAGAAGCAGAACCTCCAAAAAAAAATATCTAGATGAATCACAGAAATGAAAGTACACAAGTCTGCAGCTAACATCACAGATGATAATAAAGGAAAATTATAATAAAAGCTTTCCTATTGAATCATTTGCTCCCCTCACCCCAACAACCTGACCCCATGACTGTCCACACTACTTATCTCTCTCATCTTAGTTCAAAGAGATCTTAATTTTCAATTTTCATCATAAAAAATATTACCTCGCCCTTCTTCCCCGAGAGAACTGAAAATGTTTTCATCACATAATTCCATGAGAACAGAGAGAAAAGGCCAAGCAAATTGCCTAAACACTCTTCTGTTAGACAGTAGATGGCAATACCTAATCTTGACAAACTGACCGCTGCAGGAATAGCTTACGGAACAAGCACCCTGTTGGCAGTAGGAGACTGAAGTGCCAACTGGGAAATCAGTTTAGAAAGAAACCTTAAATATACTTCTTAAGAAGGTCAATAGTTGTGAAACAAACCACTCCCACTTTTACTGAAATACTTCCCTCTTTAGTATATCGAGTTTTCTATTTGGCTTAACTAGCTTATTTCTGTAATTCCTGCTATGTTTGTACAGCAGTACTCAAGAGACACAATGCTACCTGCGCACATTGAACCTCTCCAGTTGGTTATGTAAATTGGCTGAACTTCAAAAGTTTTGTCCAGATTGGAAGATTGTGCCAATTTGTGAGTGACTCCTTACATCTTCATTGTCGCACCAGAGCAGAATGAACCCTTTCTCACGTTCAGACTGGAGGAACTTTATGACCATGATTTAACAACCAACTTAATAGAAAAACGAATGGAAAAGAGCTGCTCTTTGGACACTGTAAATCCATACCAACCTGAAGTAATTGAGCTTAGCAGCAAGAATGAAGTATAAAAGTATACTTCTGTAGCCAAAAAAAAAAAAAAAGGTGTGGGGGGGAAGGAGTTATTTTTAAACACGTAAGTTCTTCCTGCAGCCACTCACTTTTAACATAAGTTGCATCAGGGGATCTTGTAGGAAGGAAATATTTTTATTAATTTTCCCCTTATCTGTAAGAAGAATGCTGATTTTTTTTTCATTTATGTTCCTTGCCTGCAGGTAGCAGACCAAGAAAATCATATAGCAGAAATTTTTCCTTTTGATTAATTTCTTTCCATGTGTTATGTTATTTCTTATATATAATTGATTTCAGGTTTTGCTCGTAGCTGTACATCTTTTTTATATCTGTACCTACTGCCTTCCTTCAATCAAGAAAGTTGAAGGAAATTACCTGAATTTTGTTAAGTTTATTAAAAAAGAGCTCTGTGAATATTTAAATTGAGTTTTGAAATGCTAATACAAGAAAGATATTAGAGAATTTTAATAGTAGGTTCAATTTGACCCACAGACTATTGTAGAAAGGGTCAAATTTTATTCAAATTATTTCTTTACAGTAAAAATATGAACCCTTTGATTTTATAAAAGTAGATTAATATTCTTCACTGCTAGGTCTTTTGGCCCTTTGGTGCATGACAGCATTAACTGTGCTTGTATATAAACTTTTCAAAGACCTTTAAATGTTCCAGTAATTTGGAACTTCACTTTCATTTATCCTCTTGTCTTCATTTATCTTACCATTATCCAAGAGGCCACAACAAAGCTGACAGTGTCTATAGTCAGTTCGCTCCTAGAGCCAAGGCCAGAATATTTCTAATCAATAAAAGTGAAATGATGAAAATATGACCATTCAAAACAGGCTAAGGGAGATGTTAGCTTCAAAAAATAGTAAGCAAGCGTACTGTTAATGTCAAAGTCTCATTTGTATAGGAAAAAAGAAAAAAGATATGCACGGAACATGAGCTGCAAAGATGCAATTACATGTCAGACCTTGGTTTTCAAGTAGTGGCTCATGCCAAAATACAGGTTTAGTCCTCCAATACCCTTGTCCATGAAAGAGTCACCGCAATTATTTTTACTGCTGAGACTTTGTTTTGCAAGCTGCACCTTGTTTGCCTCATAGAAGTCAGAAAGGACATTTATCCTGCAGATGAACCTGAGGGTTTATTGTTTTTACCTCAGCATAAGCACAGAGAGAATAAAAAGGGCAAGTGGTATGTAGTACTGTTGTTACACAGCACGTACAGGCAGAACTAATCAGGATAGATCATACTCATTTATCAAATGAAGAGTATGATGTTTTGTCAAAGAACTGAAATGGCTTTGAAACACAAGTGTTATGAAAGGCACTTACAGAATCTCCTCTCCTTAAATCTTCTCACCTCCTGGCAGTCAAAGTGTTGCCATGCTATAAAACCCTTGAGGCAGAGATCTTTCTACATGCGTCTCTAAGCACCATAAGGAACAACAGGGCTTTTTAAGATATAATGCACACAGTGGCAGTACAAAAGATTTAATAGTTGCAACCTCATTCTGGAATTCCTACTCCCAGGAATAAAGATCAGTGGAATTTTTAATAGTGACTACCTTGATACTATGATGGAGCACAAATCTTATGAAGAGTGGCTGAGTGAACTGGGGCTGTTTAGCCTGGAGAAAAGAAGGCTGAGGGGAGACTTTATCACTGTCTACAACTACCTGAAAGGAGGTTGTAGCATGGAGGACGTTGGTCTCTTCTCCCAAGTAGCAAGTGATAAGACAAGAGGAAAGGGCCTCAATTTATGCCAGGGGAGGTTCAGATTGGATATTAGGAAAATACTCTTCATGGAAAGGGTTGTCAGGTATTGGAACAGGCTGCCCAGGGGTGGAGTCACCATCCCTGGAGGTGTTTAAAAGGCGTTTAGACAAGGTTCTTAGGGATAGGGTTTAGTGCTAGAGTTAGGTCAGGTTATGGTTGGACTCGATGATCCTGAGGGTCTCTTCCAGCTGAAGTGATTTTATGATTCTATGATGACAACATGATTGCAAAACTCATAGCAGTGAAGGGTTATGAATTCAGAGGCATCTTAACTGATCCCATGCCACTGTATGAAAATAAAACCTATGAAGTGTGTTTCAGTACTCTAAGAAATGACACAGAAGGTTATCTGGATCTTCTAGAATTAGCAACATTGTTCTGTCTTCTGACAAAAAGTGATAGTAGAAGGTTCATCTTGGGAAGGGCTATTTTTAAAAGTATTAATTATGATATATTTGGAAAAATAACAGAAATAACAGTACCTGCTCTTGCTCTAGGGTAAATTGGGTAATTGAAATATATGAAGAGATTTAAAATAGAAAAGAAAGAAGAGATTTTTGCATCAGTAAGTCACATACTGTACAGTCACTGATCCTAATTCAGCTCCTATTTGTCTTCCTGAGTACACAACTGAAACAACCAATTAGGTGAAAACTTTAAAATTTTCTTAACACCTATACATGTTAGGAGAACTGTTTCACATGTTTGATGACGCTGTGGGCCTCAGACCCATAATTTTTCAATAAGGTTTTTGGAGGATCCTCCTAAAGACCTTTTTATGTCCTTGGGAAGAAAGATCTTGGCTGCCGACAATCCCTCGCCCCAGCAGACACACAGCCCACTTCAGTCTCATCTCACCAGTTACTCTGGGCAGACTTAACAGAAAAACTTGAGACAACAGGTAATTAATACCTTGTTACAATTAAATGTGTACTTAGACTAATTTCCTGTGTCTACTTTTGCTTAATACACGCAGTGAATTAAGACAATCTACAAAGCCTATCTTAATGGTTAAAAACTGGGTTTTTAACTTATAGTGCTACTGCATCTGAGCTAGGATTGAAAGTACAAGGAGGCCAAAGTGTCACTGAAGCAAATTTCGGGAAGTCAATCCTAGGCAGGACTTCGCTGTAAAACTGAAATTCTTTTTCTCTTCTGTGTTTTCACCTAAGCAGTTCCTCTGTGTAAGCTTCCCAATCTGAAACATTTTGACATGCTCAAGGCCTAAACATTCAGCGAAAAGCACATGTTCAGTGACTAGGAAGGGACAGTAAGCTGCACAAGCTGTTTATTAAATATTTCTTTCCTTCTGTCTAGAATATTTACAGTGGCATCGGCACTTTAACTTAGAACACACATTATACTATTAGAGAGCAAGAAAACAGAAGTACTCACACACAAAAAAACCCCAAACCAAACTCAAATCAGTAGCAAAATTATTCCAAAAAGAAGTTGATTGCAGTTGAAAACAGACTTTAGAAATGATGAACAGGTGCTAACAATGACAAAAGTAATTTCATAAACTGTACCACTAGTTGTTCTAGCCCTGTTCCTCCTACTACTGTCCCATCTTGATCATCCATTCACCAATTTAATCAGCCACACTTGCAGCCTCAGAGATCGACAACGGACTCTTCTCTGAAAGCACTCATTGTTAGAAGGTAGCATCTCAGCCAAACCTCTTGTACACTACAGAGCATAGCAAAAGAAATTGGATCAAATTTTTATAGAGATCTTGTCAAACACAACGACATGGAGTTAGAAGATTTACTGCCTGCCTCAGCTGTCTTAATTCCACCTACAGTCCTAACAGCTTCACAGCATATGCCATTCTGTGTATTTCTGGTACGAAAGGAGGAAAAGAACAGAGGTGACAGGAGACGTATCCTGACTCAACACCCCACTAAAATCACAGCAGCAACACAGAGCTACCACAGTACCAGAGTGCACCAATTCTCCTGAAAGGAATTTTTAACTAAAGCCTACAAAACAATCAGGAGGTTGGACATAAAGCTCTCAGAGATGGATCTGTGATGCTTGCAGATAATCTTCTACATTAGGAGTAATTTTGCAATTGTAGTTTATTGGTAGTTTTCTTAAATGTAACACAGAGAGAACATGGAAAATTTCCTGTTTGCTTATACAGAAATATTATCCCTGAAGCATTCTTCCCTGGATTATGACATATTTTAAAGTTTTTCAACCCATCATTTATTTCTGTATGATGATATCTACTAAATTTTACAAAACAATTTTTAAACTACTGGCAATCTAATTTGAAATGCTGGGAATGTAATTTGCCCCATGATACATGACTAACACTGAGGCAAATATTCTCCAGTTTCACTGGATTGTTTCAGCTAGATAAGTATGAAAATAATGTTTAAATTTACAGGCTTTAAAAAAAAAGCAATGAAAGAAAGTATCATCTATGTAAAAAGACAGCTCTTCATTCTGTCTCTTTCACTGAAATTATATGTATCAATATAACAAAAATTCAAATACATGGTGCTTCACACATCTATGAGAAGTGTCATTAATTTTTGTATTAAAAAAAAGAAAAAAATGAATGAGTGATATTTTGAAATTTTTTTAAACATATGTTCATTTTGTTTTCTACATGTAAGGTATTCTTAGTTTTGATAATTCACCTCTTCAAAAAAGGAAACTCCCTCGTCTTGCATATTAACATCAATAAAACATATGAGAATTAAAGGTGTAACTTTAGGAAAATATTCAGACTTGCTTTTCACTTTGTTTTACTCCTGTAGTTTGGGGTTTTTTTGTTGTTTTGTTTTAATTCAACCTACCAGAACAAGGAATAGACACATCTACATCAACCAGTCAACACCTGTCAAAATAACATCTATGGCACACTGCTCCAAACAGTCCGAGGAAATCCACTGACAATTCAGGATCCAGACATATCAAACTCTGATGCTGGTAAGCAGGAGAAGCTTCTTTGCATGTCCTAATCTCACCATTCAGGATCCCAACCAAGTAAGTAACACATGGCCTGTGACTTGGGAAGCTTTTCTCTGCAGTCGCCTTTACCAAGTGCTGCTAGCGCAAAGCAGTTTCAAACACAATACTCTAAATAGGGTGAATCCTATATAAACATTTAGGCTGGAAAAGACATTTAAGACCACTGAGTCCAGCTGTTAAGCTAACACTGCCAAGTCCATCACTAAACCATGTCCCTAATTGCCACATCTACATGTCTTTTAAACACCTCCAGGGATGTTGACTCAAACGTTTCCCTGGGCAGCCTGTTCCAATGCCTGACAACTCTTGTCATGAAGAAAGTTTTCCTAATATCTAACCCAAACCTCCCCTGGCACAACCCGAGGCCCCTTACTCTCATCCTATGACTTGTTACTTGGGAGACTGACACCCACCAGGCTACAATCTCTTTTCAGGTAGTTGTAGACAGCAATAAGGTCTCCCCTCAGCCTTCTTTCCTCAAGGTTAAACAGCCCCAGTTCCCTCAACCACTCTTCTTTAAGACTTGTGCCCCAGGCCCCTCACCAGCTTCACTGCTCTTCTCTGAACTCTCTCCAGCACCCCAATGTATTTCTTGTAGTGAGGGACCCAAAACTGAACACAGGATTTGAGGTGGGGCCTCACAGGGAGACAATCACTTCCCTGGTCCTGCTGAGCACACTATTCCTGACACAAGCCAGGATGTTGCTGGCGTTTTTGGCCACCTGAACACGCTGCTGGCTCATGTTCAGCCACCTGTCGATCAACACCCCAAGGTCCTTTTCCATCAGGCAGCTTTCCAGCCACTCTTCCCCGAGCCTGTAGTGCTGCCTGGGGTTGTTGTGACCCAAATGCAGGACCCAGAACTTGGCCTTGTTGAACCTCATACAATTGGCACCAGCCCATTGATCCAAGCAGTCCAGATCCCTCTGTATGATCTGCTGGAGGGTAGGAAAGCTAACACTCCCACCCAACTTGGTGTCATCTGCAAACTTACTAAGGGTGCATTCGATCTCCTTGTCCAGATCATTGATAAAGAGATTAAACAGAACCAGCCCCAATACTGAGCCCTGGGGAACACCACTCATGACCGGCTGCCAACTGGGATTAGCTGCATTCACTACAACTCTTCGGGCCCAACACTCCAGGCAGTTCTTTACCCAGCAAAGAGTACACCCATCCAAGCCATGAGCTGCCAGATTTTCCAGGAAAATGCTGTGGGAAACAGTGTCAAAGACTTTACTAAAGTCCAGGTAAAGAACATCCACAGCCTTACTTTCATCCACTAAGCAGGGTATCATACGCATGGCCAAGTCATGCTCAGAGCATAAAGCTTTTCAGGGTAATGAAGGCTGCAAAAAGTCTCTCTCTACCTCCAACTCCAATGAAACCCTCACTTCAAACACAGAACTTCTCTGGCAATCCCATGAGTAGCATGTGACAGATACAGGTATTTGCTAATCACTGTTCTCACTCACCTACTGGAAGGAAAAATGTGATGCAAGTAGGATCACTTTGAAGCCACTAATGATGCTCTGCAGTGTATTTAATGGCCAGCATGTTAGCTACGATGAAAGAGGAACCTCACATCAAGTACATTAAGGGATCAGAGGAATACATACTCATTACTCACTGCAATTTTACATCCCCAGTTTCAAGACAAAATACCCACATTTTTCTCATGCAGCAAAGACACCCTATACTACTATAGGAAATTAATGGGTCTTTTTTCTTCTGTTTATTTAGTATTTTCTATTTTTGTATGTAGCTGCAGATTATTACTGTTCATCTTTCATTCCTAGCTGCATTTCCTCAGATCGAAACTGGTCTCGTCTATGTACATCATCATGCAATTAAATCAAAAAGGCAGAAAAAAGGAATATGGACTTTTTAGGTCCAGAAATCAGCAGTGAACTCGTGACTTCTCTCACAGATTGCTATTTCTCTTCAAATTATTACTGCTTTTCCCTCTATCTTTTCCAACGTAAGCAAAACATAGAATACTGCAGAAAAATGAGCACCAGAAAGACAGCCCAAATTTGATCTCTAATAACATGATCAAAGCTACAGAGCTTGTATGTAGAATTCAGTTCCAATTTGGGTTAGACCTCAATAAAAAAGTAAGCCCACCTAAAGTGATCTGTAACTCAATAGCACAGTTAAAGGAAAAACTTAAAACACAGCAGGTGATATAACAGATCCCATTGAAAAAAACACAAAGTTTAAAGTAACTGGTATCTCTAAAGTAACGGCAAAGGAAACCTGAGATATTAGGAATAAGCTAAACCACAAACTTCATGATCTTTGTCCAGAAGAAGCATACTAGAATGAATGGTAATTTAGCTTAGTGAGAGATTCTTATACTTTGACTAATGTAATAAAAATACTACTTAATAGTATGTAAGAATTACGTAATTAGTTACTTATATTCTTACAGCTTTGAATCTGAAATAACTACAGAGGATTCATTATTTTTAATACCATAATGGAGTTTATCAACATGCAGAACAAAACTGAAGGGTCTCAAGTTAGAACTAAATCTTTAGATCAGATTGTAAGAGAAACGAGCAGTGTATACTTTTAATAGAAACCAAATGATCTGAAAAAAAGTCAGGTGGAATGAAAAGCAGTATTTAGCCACAACAAGCCACAAACTAGACAACAGCAGTGTCCCTCCAGTGGAAAGCAATCTCAACCTGAGAGTCCACTGCAAAGGAATATTAATGCATAGTTTCTTTTCTGTGGATATTCAGATCTCATTTCATCCACTAGATTGTCAGTTATGGTTAGCTACAATAATAACAGTTGCTGTAGTATACAACGATGCGCCATAAGGATGAAATGTTTTTGTTTGGTTTGGGTTTTTTTTGTTTGTTTGTTTTCAGCTTTTTTAAGATCTTCAAATAATAGCAGCATTACAGCATTTGTTGTGTTAACCGAAAACATAACAGACTACTAACTTGCAGTTCATCAGCGTGTACATCTTACAATCACCATGAAAAAAAACTGACTTTCATCATCACACCTCAGGAATACATAATTTAAGCATACCATAACCTAGGTACATACACAATAGGATTTATTGAAAAATAACAACATTTATATGTCATTTACAGTTATAGATCTTTACACATATAGGTATATAAACCCAAAGATACAAATAAAGAAATTACACTTTTTAAAATAAACTAGAAGTGCATGTTAAAACGTACTTCATTTCTTTTTTATCCATGCTCACTTTTCTACTACTTTAATTTGATTCCTCACTGGTAGGAATTGCAAAGTTGCACAAAATACATTGCATTTCCCCAAGACTTGGCATAACCTGCTGGTTTTCTGAGTTAACCACTAATTAATAATTTGAAAACACAAAGTCATTATGTAATTTCCAGACAATGAGCTTTTAAATGGCGCATGTTATGTCCCAGCCTTTTCAGCAAGACAAAAAAGTTTTTTTTCCTCTGGAAACCAGATGGCTGGTAAGTGTTATTATGAGGCTGTGTAAATCTCAAAGCAATAAGAAACAAATCAAAACAAGAATTAATTTTCCTCTTTTCTTATCATGATTGTTGTTTTGCTGAACCAACCTGTGGAATAACAAAACTCCTTCAAATTAAGCCACTGGATGCTTTGGCGATGATGAGTTCATAACCCATCTCCTCTTTCATTGCAGATCAAGAGTTCTTGAAACATTTTTTCATCTATAATTCCAACCTCCCTAATATCTTGTTCTACGTGCCCAACCTAAAATAAAGCAATCTTACTCCAAACTGAGTTTTCTCAGTAAACTTACTCACTTGAAAAGTTTATTGGCTCTACTACTATTACAATTTAATTACCCAAATATCCTCGTCTGGCTTACGTTTTGGTTTTGGTTTGGCCAAGGTTTTTCCCCATTAGGAAATAAATGCAGATGAGTTGTTATTTACTGTCACTTAAGGAGTAAACAACTGCTCCTTCATGGAAGTGTCAGTTTCACCCTACAACTAAAACTCTGCACTTCGAAGAAGCCTTTCAGAACTTCAACTAATACTTTCCAGTGCTCTATTTTACAAAACTTTCAGATTAAAAAAATCTTAAATTGCTAAGGCTACCCAGAAAGAAAACAAAGAAACTAAATTTCAAATACTGATTTCAGAAGAAAAACAGCTTCTATATATTTAGAAGTATCTTAACTAAGAAAAGCTAACACTTTTAAAAATCTTCTGTGGAGGTAAATATTTTGAAAAGGTCTGGTAGTGGAAGAAACTGTAAAAAAACATGGTTTGGAATGTTGTTCTTTATGTCTTAGTCCTATTTTCATCCTTGGTTTTATGTTTTTCCGTGACATTCACTACTATTAAATTTTAGTACTGAATTTTATAATTTTGTATTTTAAATGCTTACACATAGCATTCAATATTTATGAAAACATCTCAGCATTCTTACATCAAAAGATTTCCTGTTTGCATTAGATTGTTAAAAATAAAACGTTTCCAGCTACTATCAGATTGTGTCATTTTAGGATGTGAATAAGAACAGTGACAATTATGTACTAGTGCTATTGGTTTATCATGAAGTAATGTCAAAATATGACTAAAGAACTAATCTACAAAATAACTTGCAACTCTTTTCCCCAACAGACTTCTTGTCAAATGTAATTCCCCTTAATGAAAAAAAAAAAAAATCTTATTTGCCAAAACATTTTTCAGTAGATAATTGCCCTTCTTAAAATTTCCTACCATAGCTACTAACACATCTGTCTGATGCAAGTGACCCTATCTGAGCTGGGGTCTGGACCAGATGACCTTCAGAGCTCCCTTCCAACCTCAACCACTTTGTGATTCTGTAACAATATCAGGAGATGTTGCACATTTTCTTGTACTGTCTCATCAAGAGCCAAAACCAATAGTACTCTGTAGTGTTCTAGCACTTCCAGCCCCAGCATCAAATAAAGGTGAAAAAAAATAAGAATATTCTTGAATTCCTCTAAGACATCAAATCAAGAACAAATGTTCTAGTGAGATTTTAACTCCATACAGGCCATTCGTAGCATTGAGGCAATAGTTCTAACAGATCCATGAATGCAATCAACGCTGTCAGCGTTGGGCCATGGAAGGTCTGACTGTGCGTTAGACAAGTTCTTCGCTCTGTCTGCTGGTGTTCTGCTTTAAGCCTGTGAAAATTCCACTGACACCCCTGTGACATTCTTCATACAGGCACAAGCACATCCCCAGCAAGGCAAGGCTCAATTTATGTACATGTTGCAACTTAAACCTGCTGCAACTAAGTTTCTTATAAACTTGGCTCCTGTACACTGCGACTGCTGGAATGCAAGGTTGAACTTTTTTTGGTAATAATGCAAGTCACAGGTTTTGCAATATAATATACACAGCACCTGTTTAACTTTGAAAGTATAACATTTAGATGTTCAATATGTTTAGCAATCATACAAGATCCATGGCAGTATTTTGTTCAACGTTGCACATGGTATTCATGAAAGAATAACGCTTAGTTAACTGAATTCAGTACCATCAAGCTCAGGCTGTAGCCAGGCCAATTATACCACACCAGTGCTGACCTAGAAATGCAGAACTGATCCTTCGATATTGTTTACCTACTTTGCCCCTTTCAGTTTTAAAAATCAAGATCCTGCTTTTGCATAACTTCCTTAATGTAATTATTCCTTAATGGAAAAGAAGTCACTATATTGTTTTCCCTAATGTTCAATTAAAAATTCCTTTCCAGTTTTAATCCATTCTCCATTATAACCCCTCTAAAGATACTGCATTTTTTTAGATGGTTACACCTTCACATACTAACAGCCTTTTGTCATGACCCTTTAAATTATAACCCTAGTAAAAGGCAAGTGTTCTTAGAATTTCATCTTTCTCACATACTACACTGCAAGAGTTACTCAGATACCTCACTGCTTGATCCTTCGAGCACCCTCTTTTTTTCTTTTCCTTACATCTTCTGGTACTAGGGCTAGTAGAACTGAATACAGCACTATTTCTGCACATAGTTTCTGCTTCATGCTGATCAAAAACGCAGAGACAGCAAACAGTATGTGTGACTGTCACACCACAGAGAGGTCTAGAAAAAGAGAGGGAATCTGTGACACTTGGAATAGAACAAATATCTATGAGTAAACTATGGGTTGAATTGGGTGTTATCCATTACAGACACACAGACAAAGAAATAGAGTAAGTTGTACTACTAAACACTGTCAATTTCAAGACTGCTTTTAGAAGAGTTTTGAAGTCAAAGTATAAAATATAATAGCAATGTTGACAATAATGGTCAGTCATGGTTAATAATACAGAAGTAAACACTAACAAACGGCTTGCCACACTGCTTGTCACAGGCTGTGCAACATTGTCATGCCATATGGTAACAGAAATTCTTCTGAAAATAATTAGATTTTAGAGACGGACTTCTCTACAAAAGAGACATTGCTACTAAAACTAGAAGTATAAAATACCCTAGTCTACAATAATGTGAAATGTCACCATGCTTTACAATATTTCCTTACTCCTGTGAGTGAAGATTAAAGAGAAGAGGGACTGTGGTTTATCTCCCCAGTTCACACCGAAGAACTTGAAAATATTTAAAGATTTGCAAGGTAAGAAAACCAGACCATTGAATGGCAGTCAGAAGCTGATGTTCATTTTCACTAGTTAATAATCTTCTCTTACATTTTACTTTCCTTCTCCTGCCATCATTGCCATTCAACTGCCATCAAATAAAACAGATCAACATACTTCAATTATAAACATCTCATAATAGATTCATATATTATGACTATCAATAATATTAGACTATTATGCCAATATGACTGGAGAAACTATTTTTATTATGTCACTACCAATATTTGGTTGCTATTTAGTTAGCACAAGACTACTGGATGTTTTGTTTTGTTTTCTTCGTATGTACCCTTTTGAGAGTTTTCTTGATGTCCCAGCAAAACACTCAGAATAGGATTTTTCTCTCATCATCAGTATCCAGCTGAAAATATCCTAAAAGGGTTATTCTGTTGCCAGTTAATGTCTTCAGATGTCCTTCCAGTTTTCTCTGGCAACCAATATCAAATTTCAGGCAGAAGTGCACAACAGAAACTAACATATTTGTGCCTTCACCAAAACAGGTAATACCAGATGAAGGAATCTGTTTTGGTTTTTAATTTAGAGAAGAAAGAAACAGGGCAAGGGGGAAAGGTTGTGAACAGATACTTGGACCAATCTTCAAAAAAATAAGCATTCTTTCTTCCCTGTCACCAGACTCTCTCGTGCTTCTCTCTTCTGTCCATCATGGTATCCATAAGCCTTTGTTCCTAGAACCAAATACTTTTCAAATCTAACACTTTGTAGGGCACAGCCTTCCAATATAAGATGCAAACATAAGGATGCTGTGTTTGCTTTAAGCCTCAGAGCCATGACCAGGGTAAGGCAGAAGAGCCCAGTGCTGCGAGCCGCTGCGCAAGGGCACGCTTTGGTCTAAACCAGCCCAGCTGATTGCTGAGCACAAACAGGCAACAGACTGTAGCACCAAGAAAATATCCCTAGTTAGCACCAAATACATAGGAAAACAAAAGCATTTTGGAGTGCAGCTGGTATTGCACAGAACTAAGTTATGCTGTTTTGGTAGATCCATTAATTAATTGTTTGTATTAATTTGATGAAAAATAAATTATAATAATTGATTGATGTTCTTTGGCAAACCTTTCATCTAATGTTGTTACTGTTGGTTACTTTGCTTCAGTTATTACTGGTGTACTCCACCAATCTAGAAGAGTCAAAACTTTGATCGTTATCCTCTTCAAAATCATATATACATTATAACTGATGGACAAAGACATTTGTAACACCCCCAGGTTTTTATAAGTAACTTCATCAAACATGAAAGGTAGGAGGAAATTAATAATACCAGTGGAACAAAAAAAGGTTAACTTCAGATACATTTTGAGAAAAATGCATCAGGGACAAGCATTTTAAAATTAAGCCATATTATCTGACTGAAACAAAGCTATAGAGTGGGAATTGCGACATGAGAAATCCTTAGAAATATCTTCTTTGAACCAAAGGGCAAAAAACAAATCAGATTGGTTTTTAAGCATCTTGGAAAATTGCATAGCTAAGTACTACTATATTCTTACATAAGACTTAACGGAAAGAGAACTACTTCTATGCTTTCGAAAACTGACTTTTCTTTAAAATCTTTACAAAAGACTCACTACTGGGGATGGCAGGGATGGGGGGCTGACAAGGAGGGAAACTTTTACGCAAAGGCTTGATGGTTTTCAACACAATTTAATACAACGTGGATTTTGTAAGAGCTCTACTAATTGACAGTGCTAACGCCAGCATTTTAAACATTTTTTACACCAAGACTAGAAGCCTTTTCTTTGTGTGATTACATCTATAAAAAATATGAAAACTAGTGAGTACAGCAAATATATAGTTTCATTCATATCTTACTTGCACTGAAAATCATCACTGGAGCAATAAAAATATCTGGTGTTTATCTGATCAAGATTCATTCTCTTTGAAAAAAGCTAGGAGAGAACATTTTACATTTCTTGATCTGATCAGTGTTGAATTGGGCTGTTAAAAATACATGGAAACTCAAAATATACTCTGATATACTCAAACTGGGATCAACAGTCCATACTGGCCCCAGAATCAACCATGGAGGAGACCTGCTGTCAGTCTAAATGTCTTTTTAAAAGAAAACTGCAGGCTCAACAACATGACTGCTAACTTGCTAACTCCAGACTGAAATAGTCTTCTTGTAAACAATACAAGACATTCATCAGCTTTGTGTAACGAAAACTTGGTTTCAGATACAAGTAATGGGAGTATAAACAGGAATAATATACACTCAGTTACTTTTGAATATGTAAGTGCAGATGAGCTTCTTGAGTGTCAAGATTTTAGTTTGAAGATGGACAATAAGAGGCTCTCATTGCTGACTGAAGTTGACAGTCAACCAGACTCAAGGACAAGAAGTGCAAAGGTAGATCAGTGCACACCTACATTGGTGTTTCTACTCTGTTTAATGATGACAAATATGCCTATGATGAGGATAGCCCCTGTAGCACAGCAAAGGGAAACGGGTGGTATGTCAGGCCTCTGAAGTAAATAAATACTTGTTCAACACTAGTTGGGAACTATATTATAATGGCTTGTGGGATGTACATGATGCTTCTCTCCTTTGGCAGATTTCCAGTTTTTCTTCCCTTCATTTCCCTTCCTTTTTTTTCCATTTTGTACTGATTCTCTAGTGAATATTTCTTATTAAAAAAAAAAAAAAAAAAAAAGAGAGAGAGAGATAATTAAATGTAAAATATTCACTATGCCATAAAACAATATTGCTTTATGTCATACTGACTTTTGTGGGTTGTTTTACTATTTCATGGTAATAGTCAGCATTACTCAAGAAAAAAACCTGAACTGATCTTAAGTGCCATCCCGAAGGCTTATACATTTTCAGATTCATAAATCCTCCTTATGAATTGGGCATCATTTTAAAAGCCCTGGAAATATGGAAATAAATCATAAGGTACAAATACAAGTACTAACACCTATAATACATCTCAGAGGTGAAAAGGGGCATATTCTTCACTGTCAACAGAGGAAGTGTGGGATTTTAGCCACTAAGTTTGTTTATTGTTCTTAGTCAGATCTGGATTCTTTGGGACCAAAGGGGTAAAAAATAAACACAAAAAAACAAACCAACTCTCCAGTAATAAGTCAAGTCAAAGGTGGGTAACCTGAACCTTGTATGGTTTATCTTATGAACAGCTTTTGGGCACTGTACTACGTAACATTTTTCCAAATGGCAACAAGTCATTGTATCATTAGCCAAATGTGGAGCCACATCCTTTGCCGGCTTTTCTGCTCCGCACCACTGCAAGTGCTCATCTGTGGTGGTGTGCACACTGTATGGTAGATCTAGTGAAAAGCAACCTTAATTTCAGAATTTCACAGGGCAAAAACTTTCCAGAATTACAGAACTTGTCCAATAAAAACTAGGTCAATGCACACAAAAAATTTTATTTAAAAGTTAAACATTTTGTATCAAAAATTAGCTCCATACCCAAAACCAATAAAAGTGTATTTATTTCTTTTCTGTCCAAGACAGTAAAGTCTACAACTTACTGCAATCATAAAATTTATAGTTTATAAACTATAATTTACTTTGGTAATGCTTTTTCTGACCTCTGAGTCATACAACCTAATGAAAGCAAATGTTTTAGAATGTTATTGTGAAGATTCCTGTGTCCAGTGTGATTTCATTGGTCATCAAGAACAAGGAGCCAGGAAAAGGAAGTTATAGTAGCTTATGTGTGTTTTGAGAGGATGTCAGGCACACACAGTTCTGCCCTAAGTGTTGCATCGCTCCTGAAATATACAAGAAGTCACCTTTCGCTGAAGGAACTTTTTTTTTTAACTATGTACCTTAGTAAATATATACTCCCAGATCCCAATGAGAAATTTAAGAATCTAAATGGGGAAGTCCATAGCATCAGCTAGTAGATTCTAGTAGCTTCAGTTTCATTCAGTCATATCCCAACAGTTGCTGAAGAGGACAGTTTGCTATGAACAAATGCAAAACATATTTATTTTGTTGAACTATATTCACTCGATCTCTTCAAATTTTTCTATTAACAACCAACATGCCAGGGAATGACAATCCAGACTAGGCAGGACGTTTAATTCAGGCAAGAAAGAACAAGCCTGCAGAAATCTGTCAGTATACTATTATTTGTACTCTTTAGGGTTTTTTTTAATTATTTTTTTAAGATCAGAATAATAAAGCATACTCCATTAAATATAACCATAAATTTGACCTGAGCATTTCATTCCTATGTATTTTCTTACTGTAATTAATAATATTAAGCACAATTTTAAAAATAATCTTAAAAGATCTAACCAGTATAAAACTTCTCTTCAAATTACTGTTTAACTAACTCTCTGTCCTAACTCCCCAATAATAAAAAGTGCAATTCTCACAATCTCCTCTTATAATCAGAATTCCCTGACTGGGCTTTCCACAGGAAACTCCAACTCATCACCTATAGGAGCAATGAAATAATTATCAAAAGATATTCGCAGGCATGAAAGTCAGAACCTCATCAACACCTGTGATTAAATGTTACAATTCAGTTCTGCAATACATTTGCTTACCTGAACAAAATTGGGGGGGTTTATTATTATTCATGATTCCATATGTATATTTCTACATACACTGGCATACAATTACCGCTGTTTGAACTGACTTTGCCTTATTTTATTTGCTACAACTTAAATCTTCAGTCAAATATTACAGTTTAAAGCACAGGAGGCTGTTAACCTCTTGGAAAAATTAACACAATAAAAGCATGGAACCATGTTAGTCAATACATGACCATCTAACATGTTTTGTTACCTCTTCAGCCAAGCAGCTACAGCTTGCAATTCAAGACTGAAGCTTGGATACACACTATAGACGTGTCTAAATTTGAATCCACTATTTGAGCCACATGACTATTCTTCAAGGCTCTCTTTCAAAGTATAGGCCTTACTTCTGGGAATCGAATGCTATTGCAGACGTAACCAGTGACACTAGGGTTTCACTTTTAAATAACACTTTTCTTTATATGTGTTGTTATGTGATGCTTTGCAGCTGCAGTGATTCAGCTATTTATACTTGTTTCATCACATGAAAACATTACATACATACTTTTCCATAAAAAATCTATTTAATTCTAGTTGTTAAATATACTCTGTATTAGGTATTAATCTGTAAATAACAGTAAGATACAAAGTTGCTTATAAAATAATACTGGAGGAGCCTATTTTCTGCTTTCAGTCACATAACATTTTTCCAAAACTACAAAAGTTTAAAGAAAATCAAGACAAGAAATGAGTTCTTAATGACATCAGCAGCAAATCCTGCAATATCTTTTTCTCACTGTTTATTGCAGGGTATTTTAGGGCAAGACTTCAGGATCTGGGATACCTAGCCTGGATTTCTAAATCATGGAATAATTTGTTTGTTGAAATACTCTGGTTGTAATTAACCTTCCTTTAATCAGTAAGAGTTCCTAATAAGCTCACTAGACCTGGTAAGAGGAATACATCCTGTTATAGTCTTGAAAAATCAGCTGTAACTTACTGATCAGTCCCTGCATGACCTTACAGAGCTAAAACAGAATTCTTGGTGTAGTTAATAAGTATGATTGATCCAAAGCTCATAGGATTTAATAATAAGGTCTTGAGAGACACAGAAAGCCAGTGTTCTTAGAGCTGCTCTCACAAAGAACAAGAGCTGTGCCAGTGCTCTTTGGATTACAGCAATTCTATCTGTTTATCTTTAAGCACAAGATGGATGTACAATTTGATGACAAGACATTAGAAAGCATCATGAAGACATTACTACTGAGTGTGCTCCAGTGGGTACAACATATGTTACTGAGATACTAGAAATATGATGTAAGGATAAGATATTGCCCAGGGAAGTCATTTACTGAAGGCAGATAAACAAAGCATGAACTGTAAAACCAATATAACACAGTGGCCTCTGTAGAATAGCAGGAAGTCTACTAATGTATAACAATACCTCAGTTTCACTGATTTGCATTTCAAGAATGTACCACTTTATCGAAAGTAACATAAGTCTGCGTTCTAGGGTGATCAAGATTGGAAGTGTAAGACATACCCAAAACTGTTCTTGCCTCCTAATTAGAGCAGTCAGTTGACAGAGGGCAGACACTCAGCTAAATCACTAATCTCAGAAGAGAATTCAGCCTGGTCCTCCAAGGAGCGAACGACATCACATGTGGCACCTGCCTCAAGCCTCCATGACACCTCCATGGAGCTCAGAAGCGTTTCTGTGATATTCACCAGGTACCCCGTCTTTCTCCAACCTTAGTGTGACAGTAATGAACCACCCTATGAAGGAACACAGGTCTCCCTGCAGACTGGAGGGAAGAAGGAGGCTAAAATATTTAACACTGGTACTTAAGAGTAACCTGCTAGGGCAGATACCTGCATTTTTAAAACTCTGACACCTGTACTTGGCATCTACAGTGCTTCAGTCCTGAAAAGGAAACATCTACTGATAACACTTGTACCACACTCTAAACGCTGAAAATTATTGAAAAAAAAAAAAAAAGATAAAAAGAAAAATAATGAGGTGCCAATCTGTAAGAAACTTGGCAGGCACAGAACATACTGAAAGGGAGAAGGCTTCATAGAAGGAACACATCTGGACTGATATCTGGGCTTGCAACCTCTCTGTAAACAACTCTTTTACCAAGTGAGGGTTTCACTTCAGAAATGGAGCCCTCACCAATCCCAGAGTCACATAGCAACCTTTGATCAGTTAATGCTTTTAAGTACTTTGACACTGGACTGCAAAAACCTATTATTACTTTCCACTCTGAGCTAGAAAATATTACATAATAGGAACAGCATATGCTAAAAGCTATAAATTACAAAGAAGTAAGAAAAATAGACATTTTCCAACCCTATGCTCAGTCACCAATCTGAGAAACAGTAGGTAGGGTGTATTTATGGTCAAGTGGTATTTCCTGAAGTTTTAAAATGTGTGCTGAATTGACTTATCCTGTAAATACTCATATTTATTACAACCGGACATAAGTTGACTGAAACAGATGCAATATTTTCAATTGCTTCAGATGTTCTTAGCAAGTATTGTGTTTATATCAGAATCAGAATAAACCAAGTAGGCCACCAGGAAAGATATTAACTAATAATAATCCAAACCAATAATACGATCACATGATAACGCACCACACAATCACACATTGCTGGCTGATTGTTCAGCAGTCCTGGAATCAGCAAGCTTCACCTGTTCAAAATGTTGTTCATCAGAGTCTACTCAATTTGCAGATACAATCATTTTATCATTTTTCTTCAGGAAAGTATAAAAGTAAGTTTGTCAAAATCATTGTCTCACCATTAATACTAAAGCTCTTCATTATCTCTTCTGACAGAACAGAGCAGTCTTCAAACATGCTAGAGAAAATTCCAATTCATTCATGAAAGTCAGAAACTACGCAAACACCACAAGAAGCTGGACACAGCTTTGAGGACCAGTGTATAAAATGCATTTTGGCCTCTGATCATGAAAGGACAGGAGTCACTGCCACAGACTACAAACATTTGTCTCTTGTCTCTACTCAGCTTCATGATTAGGCCCACAGCTGCTTGTTAAGCTCTGAAACTGAAGAGTCCTAATCTACAATAGAGCCTGTCTACAAACGTTGTCAGAGAAGCAGTCAGGCACTAGCCCTCTAGGTCATTTGTGTCTGATAGGTAAGCCTTGCAACATCAACCTATGGAAATTTACTGCCTGTCACAAAGTACTTGCTAATCAACTACATTACAATTAAGCCAGGAACAGAAGCTGTAACTGCTACTAATTCAAATGTCTGGGCCTTCTCAATGAAGCTTTGCTTTGAGGAAGAAAAAAAACAAAACCAAGCACCAAACACACAACCAACAATCAAAGTTTTAATTTTAACTCTAGAAAGGCAAGTGTAATAAAATCTTAATAAAACACCTGATAAATGCAAAGTGTCTGCTAATTACAAATACATGGCCATGTAAGACTAGAAGCAAACCACAGCCGTTTCAGGAGTGATTTTGAACCTGGCCTTTATTTCTTCAGATGCACTTAATCAAGAATGCAATTAATTGAGAGTACAAGTAATGGCACTCTGATCAGATTCTGCCATCAGTTACACCCATCCAAGCCCATAGTAACCGACTTCAATAGTTCACTAGATACAAACTGAATCAAAAAAAAATGTCCAGCTTATAAATATCATTCCTTTTACTAAATCTCACTAGATATGAGTAATTTTAGTAATTCATATTCAGTTTACCTGATATTTAACAACTACTCTGTTGTCTACAGGACAGAATTTATCACCAGGTACCAAAATATATGGTATGCATTAAGAAAAATCAGTTCACTTCTTTTAAAAGTAGTAAATATTTAAATTATACATCTCCACTTTGAATTTAACAACTAGATGCACAAACGGTGAAAAAGACTTTTTTGTCTGCAAATTTTACCATGCAGCACAAGGTGAAATTGTTACCCACTGTGTTTCATAATACAGCAGAAAAACATCTCAAAACATCACTACACCAGAACCTAAAATTTTCTAGACTTTATCAACAGAAATACCACTTAGTAGAGCTAATTCTCCTTGCCCAAAATAAACTCTGCATAACAATTTGCTTGACTGTAATTTCCATTTTCTAGGTACAGTATTTATTGCATTTTTGTCTGAAAACTTACTTACAGATTACACATATATTCTACACACAGGTCAAAATGTAGATGTGAAGCTAAAACCAGGGAGAAAGTGTTCACATTTCAGGTTCAAAACATGAGGAGACTGTAAAGTACTATTTTCTCTACATCTTGTTCAGCTATTAAAATAAGAAACTATGTTTCTGTAATATACATTTTCAACTGTAAATACTATAGAATATGTATGTCTTTAATACAAGGAATTAACTAATCTGTTTCCTTCAGATCACCTGGTTTAACCTCGCTTTTAAAACATTTTACTGATGTTGATGGTTGATGAAAATCCCAAACAGTCATGAGACACTAGTCATCAAAAGTATTCTTCCCCAAGAGCTACCAGCGATACTTTTTTCATCTAGTAAGCAATCTGTACACAACTCCAAGCTCAAACTTTGCTTCTGATCCTCCACTTCAAAGATGACGGTAAGTCTCTTCCACAGATAGCTGATATTCATAGCACCTTTCATCCTAATAGAATTCCTAAATTTAACTGTATACCAGAATATGCTACTCAGAATAAAACACCCTTTTTCTGTAGAGTAGTAGCAAATCTTCCTAACTGTACACCACAGAGAGTGACAAAATTCTGTATTAGAGTGTCAAGTGAAAGAGAAGGTAGAAACTACTTATTGAGGACTCTGAACATACCATTGGCATTACTACTTGCCAACACTAATGAAGACATACTGGCTCCGTCTACAACTCTCTTTGATGATGACCCCAATTCTCCTTTCATAAAAGACACGTTATTTCCATTAGCACAGAATATGCAGCAATCTGAAGACTGACAAGCTTCCCATACTTAAATTCACATCTTTGGTTAAGGTCCAAACATTCTCAAGAAAGGGGCAAGCCAAAGATGAGAAGCAGCAAAGATGATCTCATGTGAAAGATTCTATAGTCAAGCTTGACACTTTCCAGGTGAAAGGCAAGTAAGTTCATAATCTCTTTAGTGGGTGTGGGTTTACTGTTGAGAATCAGCTTAGATCTTCAGCTCTCATTGAAAACAGAGCCTAAATCAAACCTACAACTAATCTAGTAAACATAAGGTAAGGAGGGAGTGATCCAAGAATCACAGAATCATAGAATCATTTAGGTTGGAAAAGACACTAAAGACCAAGTCCAACTGTAATCCTAACACTAAGTCCCACTAAACCATGTTCCTAAGTGCCTCATCTACATGTCTTTTATATAACCCCAGGGATGGTGACTCAACCACTTTCCTGAGCAGCCTCTTCCAATATCTGACAACCCTTTTTGTAAAGAAAGTTTTCCTAATATCCAATTTAAACCTCTCCTAGTGCAATGTGAGGCCCTTCCATCCTATCACTTGTTACCTGGGAGAAAAGCCCAACACCCTCCATGCCACAACTTTCTTTCAGGTAGCTGTAGACAGCTATAAGGTCTCCCCTCAGCTATAAGGTCTCCCCTCAGCCTCCTTTTCTCCAGCCCCAGTTCCCTCAGCCACTCCTCATCAGACTTGTACTCCAGATCCTTCACCAGCTTCATTGCCCTTCTCTGAACTTCCTCCAGCACTTCAATGTCTTTCTTGTAGTGTGAGACCCAAAACTGAACACAGGATTAGAGTTGTGGCCGCACCAGTGCTGAGTACAGGGGTACGATCACTTCCCTAATACTGTTGGCCACACTATTCCTGATACAAGCCAGGGTGCTGTTGGCCTTTTTGGCCACCTGAGCACACTGCTGGCTCATATTCAGCCACCTGTCAACCAATGTTCCCAGATAGGGTCCTGCCAGGCAGCTTTCCAGCCACTCTTCCCCGAGCCTGTAGCGCTGCCTGGGGTTGTTGTGACCCAAGTGCAGGACCCGGCACTCGGCCTTGTTAAACCTCATATACAATCGGCCTCAACCCAATGATCCAGCTGGTCCAGATCCCTCTGAAGAGCCTGGAAGTCTCTAAGAATTATGAGTCTCCAGACAAACATTTCTCCAGCTAAAGAGCCTGACCTGAGTATGCCTAGCATGAATCAATCATAACAAAGCTGAGAAAAATACAGTGGATACAGCCAAAACCACAAGACATACAAAGACCATTTCCACTTTGCCCAATTATGAAAAATTACAGTGGGAAGAGTAAGATGTTTGACCTCCTAAGTTTATAACCAAAATCTCTTATCTCCAGAACCATCCTGGAATGTAGAACACTGGATTTAGTAAAGAGGCATCTATATCATCTAGTAGTTGCACAGTTTCCTGGAAGAAAAGGTCTGTGGGATTGTACCTTTCAGAAGGAGGGTTTTCTGTATCTGAAGTAGAATAGCTGTTGTATAACAAATAGACACCCACTATCTAATTAACCATCGACATGTCTGTCTAAGCAAACTCAGTCTGTAAATTCTTATGTGATAATTGGCACATTCTGTATTATATACTCAGCAGCTCTATCTGTCACTGTCTTGGTGGCTGTGAAATCACAAAAATTGCAGAATTCTCCCCTACAAGGAAAAAAGAGGTCTACAAAGGAAAAATCAGAGCAGTCACTGTAAATGCCTCTGTAAAAATTTCACCTATTTTCTTCAACTTATGTTTTAAGAAATAGGCCTATATAGCTTCATGACAGCCTAATGCTGTCACACACACTAAGTATTAACATAAAACATTGCATATATTTACCTCTTAGCTAGTAGGCCACAGCATCTTAGAGATTGTTTGAACTTAGACTAGGCTATATGTAACAAAACAAAATAAAACAAAAGTATTCTTCTTCTCTCATAGGCACAAAGATGTCAGATTCAGATTTCCTGGTAGAGGGGAAGGATTGAGGGAAGACTTTTTAGGTTGATTTCCATATTTGCGTAAGTTTCTTTCCAAATCTAAAATACTTAGTGAATCAAGAAGGCATCCTGTAATACTGATAATAAAAGAATTCCTACCACCTCCAAATTATAGTACCAAGTGTTCTACATTTTGACCATTAGCCATTTTTATCTCATCTTCCTCATCTTTAAGGACATACACCACAATCAGATGTACTGATTGAAACAGTTCTCTTCATAGCTTTGAAAAGGCCACAGGTGAATGCTAATAAAAGTGTTTTTAAATAGTGGTCACCCTGTGAAGAGATATGTTCTTACTTAGTGGCCATCCCACTGAAAGTTTTGAATTGGAACTAGAGATGAATGATCTTACTTCCATACAACTATTATCCAAAAGAGCTGGATGATTTGGGGTGATCTGGGTTTTGAGTCCAGTCTCGTCTCATCTCCCAACTGCATTCTGTGGCTACTGTCATCACATCACATCCACCTTGTGCTCCTTACAGGGTAAGCCTAAAAGTAAGAGTGACTTTAGATATGCCCTTGTGACGAATTTGAAAGCCTTCAGGTAGGTACGTGCACTTGAGTACAAGTGACAGTTGAATTCTGATGGATATTATCATTTAGGTACTGCTCAGTACGTCCAAATTTTGCAACTGCACAGGAAGGCTGTTAAAAGGAATGCACTATTATTATTATTATAATGGGACTTCTCTTTCCTAAAATCTATTTAATTATTTTAATTTTTAAAAACAAACCTTTTTCTAGAATTTACAAGGTATGAATATATTCCATTTCCTTTGAATTTCGTTCCCATTTTAAAATCTTGGGGGACTTTGTCTTTTACTTTATACTTATTTTATCACATTTGATTTCATTGTCTCATGGTTTTTGATAGTAATTAAAGGTGCTACATGATTATATAAATTTGTTTTTGCACTCACATTCAGAAAGAGAAGATCAAGAGTACTGCTGCTTTGAAATGGGATATTCAGCTTTCAGAATAATTTTTCCTTTAGAAAGTGTATACACACATATATGCATTATATTTACATATGTCATGTTAATGTGTTTTAAACATGTATACCTCCCACATCTATGGAGCAAAAACATGCTGTACTCTACTAAAGCAAATAAATGAACACTGCACTACAATGTTAATAAAGAAAAAATACTTTAGACTATTAAAATAATTACCATTTTACAAAATATTCTTAAATATTCATTTAAGAGATTATACCAGAGTTGTTGTAGTAATACTTCTCATTTGCGCCCAAATATTACAGGTATAAACTCAGACAGGTACCTGTCAAAAAGTAACACTACTTTAGAAATTTCAATTTTAAATTTTATTCAGAAAAATATCAGATGGATATTTTAATAAAAATTTAAATTTTTTTTTGTTAATATTTGCTTTAAAAACTGTTCTAGCTTAAATAGGTATTTTTGAAACAGGAATATTACTCTTGTCCTGATGAAGTCTGCAAATTATCTACTTAGGAAATTGTAAGTATGAAAAATCGAGGCAAGAAAAAGACATAAGCCAACCATCAAACATTTGAATAGTTCATTATGAAAGGAAATATTTACTATATAGTATCAGAGCTAAAATAAAGTTAGCTGCAGCTTATTTTTGTTTGTTTGTTTTTGTTTAGGTAGATTAGACTATATATCACTGACTGAAGTACATTAATTTCAAGGATAGTAAGAATTTGCTCTGTGTTCTGATATGATTTGTTGCTTAACTTCTGATAAATACTGTAAAGGAGAGTAAGGTTACCAAACCATGATTTTTAGAAATTACAGGTAATGTTACATACAATCAGCACTTACTCATCCTTCTTTGTGTTCCTTCTAAAACCTAACATACATGCTCAATTATCATGTATAAGAAGGATTCATATTACCTGATTTTAAGCACCTATAAATCAGATATCTAATCTAATCCACTTTACTTTAGATCACCCCACCTTTTACTGGCCATTTATGTTCTCACGTCAGAACTTGGTTCTCAGGAAGTGCCCATCACCATGATTGCTAAGGAAAGCTTAGACAAGTAGCTAGATGCTTACCTTTTAGATGGTTAACATTAGGTAAAATGACTCTCTTCCCCAAAATGCTTAAATGTTTTGGTTGTACAAGACAGCTCTTAAGTAGCAGGTATTGGATTGACACTCATTCAGTAGGAAGGGTTTGATATATTATAAGAGATTTGAAGAAAGCAACCACAGCACATCCAGGTTCAAACCACAGTCCATGGGAACATGTCTTTCCTGCCTTGGGTATAAACATGGCAGTAACTACAACAATAAATCAACTATTCTGAGTTATATTTTTAGCTGCAAATGAATAATAAAATTTGAGAAGCAACAGTATTTAGATCAGGTGAAAATGAACTACAACTTCCCCAAATAGTTGTCCTGTCCTTCCATTGTATGATGCTGCATTTCCTTAAGCTACACACAGATTGACACATTTCCCCAAAGAGCTTCTTTTCTCCCCTTTTCTCGTGTCCTTTTCCCATTCTTCATAAATATACCAAATTTTTCCAACTGCTTTTGTGCATTGATAAAAATTTCTAAAGCAAAGCAAGTCTAAGGTGAAATGGCTGAATATTACACAAAAGAGATAACTATTACTGTAAAATCTTTCAAGTCCCTCCTCAGCATTCTGGATTCTCACAGACTCACTAAATGTCTGCTACACAATGCACATTTCTCAAGGTTTAAGATTCATTGTATTTGGTTTTGTGAAATATCATTATTAAGATACTGAAATATTCTCAGACACCTGGGCTTAATATTTTAAATACTAAATAATATTAGTTATTATAATTATTAATATCGTATTCTACTTCATATAAAACCACATACAACATTTCTACTGAGACACTTTCCCCTGCCTACACCTTGGTTTTCGGCTCATAACTTAAGTATAAAAATCCCATAATTATTTGTTATGCTTCTTACTCCCTTCTTGCTATAAATCATGTATTAAATTGTCCTGTTTATTGGTCTAGCTAATCACTGCTTCTCTGAACTCCATTAGCACCCTTTCCTCCCTCCTCCCTCAAGTACACAAGTCACATTTTCAGACAATTTGTATTGTTATTTTAAAATACTGCCCAAAATACATTTCACAAAAGGATTAGAAGTTATTTTATGAGTAATAATTTTTTTTTCTCAGTATTGTTTTTCTGAAGGAGTTATTTAATTACATAAGAACACATGTGGTCCTCATACTGAAACGTAAGAGAGACACATGCATCATCACAACCCTACAACTTCTGATCTAAAATTCTTAGTGAGAGGAAAAGCAGTAGAAACATGAAAAATTGCATTTAACAGGACATGAGCTGACATTTATGTGAAGGAAGAAATGAAATAATATTTTGTTTCTTGCTTTGACAATATTTTTGGATTTACAAGACTACGTGAAAATCACTGAAGCTAACCAAAATATTATTTAAATGGGAAAGTTGCTCTGCATAGAAATTCAGGCAACTATGCTACAGGCTTAATGCTGAAACTATCTTCAACTTTCTGGATTCAAAGCAGGAAAATGTTTTATGATTCTATTTATACTTTTGCAAATTATAATGTTTTTCCTGTGCAGCAAAGTAAATCATACGAACTTCACTAACGAAGTGATTCGGAACATTTCAACCCAAATTATATTCACAGTATTAAAGGATCAGAATACATCTCAAATTATTCATCAAGACTTGCACCATCTCAAGCCTATGACTGAATTCCCTACAGTGTTAAGCTTCAGTGATATTATCCAGTTACCAAAAAGTAATGAAATGTGTCATGAATGCATTACTACATTGCTAAACTAACAGAACCAAGTTTTCTATACAGTTACAGTAAAGTAATGGTATTGTATTTATTATTTTTTACAACCAAACGCAACTAGTATCGCAAAGATTTAACAGCTCAGTTCCATCTAGTTCTATCTTTCTAAAGCAAATATTTAAAGAATATAATTTCTCACTGCTCTGATTTCAAGCCTGTATTCTTTACTCATGAGGAAAAAAAAACAGAATATCTTTAAGAGAAGTAGCTACAGAAAGTTTACTTATGTAAGTGTATATGTATGTAAAGAGGCTCTAAGGCATGCAAGGAAAAAAATGTTGCAGCTGTATCTCATACAAAATTCTCATTCAAGACATACAGGATTCTGCCTTTTGCAACACTAGTACATGCAATGAGCAACCAATATATCCACTACACTAATTACATATCACTACCTACTGCTTTAAACAAAGCAAAGCGTATTTTTTGAATATCACAGAGTCATCCCACCCTAAAACAGCTGTCTAGCAGTGCAGTGTCGTTATCTCCTTATGCACTGGGCTGCATTCCCAAAAGAGGCTGCCCTACCCTTTTGCTTGTTCTTACAGTCATGCTGCCTTCCTCATTGGATTAGCACAAGTATTTGTGTGGCCATCAGGTGAACTAGATAAAGAAAAAAAAAATTTGAATTAAAATTGAACCACAGCGGGTAGAGAGGGAAGCTGGTTTTCACTTGGAACAATTCCTTCCCTCAGTTCACCCTAGACACAGAAACATTTGTGCCATATGTGAACAGCCATAAGAACTGACAGCCAAAAGAAAGAGGTCACCGCTGTCTTTCTCAGTAGCATGCCAGTTTAAAGCAATCCTTGAAGCAGGGTGCAAAACTGAAAGAATGAATGACCCTCTAAAATTATTGATTTCCCTTTCCCATAGAGGAAGCTAAATAACTTATCTTGGATGACAAACAATTAGATAGCTAAAAACTCTTACACTAAGAGTGACCACAAATAACCTATTTAACTGCTTATGAAGTGACTCTTCTGTGAACAAGCACATGTTCAAATGTATTTCCACACAGTCCTCTAGCTTTTTTCAAATGTGACTCGTTAGATTATCCTCACTTCTTCATATGCCTTTTGATGAAAGAAAACATGCTTAGACATTTATAAAAAAACACAAACATAGAAATTACGACAACGAATTATTTTCTCACTTTCTCACTTCTGCCTCTTAATGATGCTACAAAGAATTTGGTAGAGGGAAATTATAAGCTGTAATTGTAAAAATCTGTTAAAACTGAAAGAAAAGACAACTAAGTTGTTTGAATAGCTTACATTAAATGTTTCCTAAAAATGTATCTACACAGAAACAGAGAGCCATACACTAGCACAGCTTAAAAGGTGAATTGCTCAAAGCAAGACAGCTCTTAATGTTAAATTCTCAAAAAGCTTGATTTCAGGATAATTTCTGGGAAGCCGTTTCTATGTTCTTGATATACAATGTTAACTGCTCCTGACTTCATCAAAAACTTTCTCTCGTATTTTTAATCACACCAAGTCTGTTTAGGAAGGCTTTGTGTCTAAATCCATAGGCACTTAGAAAGCCCTCATTGATCTGTCTGCTAACTTAAGAGCAAATCCGGGACTTGAGATGTCTATAAACTTTTAATTCAATAACTGTAACTCAGAACTATTCTGAGTATTTGGATATTAGAATTCTAGTATTCGTTTATTGAAAAAATATATCTAAAGTACTTTTATTTTCAAAAGCTAAGAATGTTTTAAGAATATCTACCTCATAAGATAGAGGTTGCATTTGTGGTCTTATAAAGTAAGTGAAAACTGGCTAGATCACCAGGCTTAAAGGGTTGCTATCAAATCCAACTGGAGTCCATCTCTTAGAGGTATCATCCCTCAGTGGTCAGTATGGCTTAATACGTTCATTAATGGTTTGAACAATAGGACAGAATGCCCCTCAAGAAGTTTGAAATGGTATCAAATTGATAGGAGTTGCTGAAACACACTGGTGTGCAAGGCTGCTCCTCAGAGGAGACCTGAAGAAGTGGGGCTGTCAGAAACATGAAGTCTAGAAGTTCTGCATTTGGGACAGATTAATCTCATGCACCAGTACAGGCTGGGGATCAGTGAACCAAAATCAACTTTGCTACAAAGGATCCAGCCATCCTGGTGAACAAGGTGAGCACAGATCAGCAGCGTGCCCTTGCAGCAGCGAAAGCCAAACACATCCTTGGACATAAGCAAGACTTTAGACAGCAGGCTGAGGTGATTATTGTCCTCTATTCAGTAATAGTGACACCACATCTTAAGTACTAAGACACAGCAAAGGAGAAAGAGTAGATGTGATGGTAGCCAAACTGTAGAACTGGTTGCTAAAAGAGGCTGAGAATCTCCATCCTTGGAGTTATTTCAAAACTTGACTGGGAACTCAATATAAATGGGTTCTGGTTTGAGCAGGGGGTTGAACTACATGATCTCTGGAAGTCCCTTTCAACAGAAAACATTCTATGATTCTATGGTTTTATTCTCAGTTCAAAAGTGATTCTGGAAAATAATTACCAACTTGGTCAGTTCTGGGTTAAACATTCATAAAGAGTATATTTCAGACTTAATAGAAGTATTCAGGTATTTTTGTAAACATCATGGCCCTGTTATATAAATTCTCACATTTGTTGAAGTAACTGGGGCTATGCCAGTGTAAACTAACAAATAACTGTAATATATCCCACACTTCAAAAAAGTATTAGAGCTTTAGTTTTATATGTACCATTTTTCACAACACACATTCTGCCATCAATTTAAATGAGTTCTCACTGCATAATTGTTTCCACTGTATCAATTTGCTTTAAAAGGACAAAATTGAAATCTAGAATTAATTTCCTTTCACTTCTTAAAATCTGCAAAGATGACGAGGAAATATCTGGGAGAAATAGATACATCTTACCTCTTTACAAACTTACCATTAACTCATTCCAGTATAGGAATTTGAGTGTTTGAACATTCATACATACACTGCACTTTTTTTTTTTTAATTCAATATGAAATTAGCAAGAGGAATTTATTTTATTTCCTGTTCATTGATTCTAAAGTCATGCAGACAAGTTTGATAACATGCGAATTAAATGGCAAAGATACTTGGTTTCATCTTTACATTCAGACTTTAGGTTTTAATGGCATTAGGAAATTAAGAGGAAAAGCAAGAGAAAAATACTGTTAGCATCCACAGAGCTGTTCATCTGCTTCGCTTTTTTTCACTACAACGGCAAGCAATGGAAGGAGCAAGATCAAAGCTCAGAGTATGGATATCATTTTAGAGCTATTCAAATACAGAGAAGCTAAATGATCATACCTCAGCTGTACACGCCTATTGCAACTCGTGTTTCACTTCCCAATATACTGGGTTTAAAACAGAGCAGACTGCAGTTTTGATAACATCTGCTACAACAAATAACAAAAAAAAAAAAGAGTGTGAAGTCTGATGAATGTTTAAACAGAACATTTTTTATGGATCAGCTAAATCTTTTCTGCTTTTTAATTAAAAGTAAAGAAAATGGAACTTAATTATCCTGTAAAGATTAGCTTGTGGGCATCTTCCTGTAAATTACTTCTAATTGAAAGCAAATTGTCAAGTGACATTCAAAGTACTGTCCTTTAAAACACAGCTGTTCTATTGCTGATTTCAGTACATTACAGGGCTTTCTTCTTACAGTAAGGCATATTTGAATATTTTAACAATTTGACTGGGGTTTGTATGGATTTCCATTTAGTATAACTTAATCATATTCCCTCCTCCAAAAATCCAAAGAAATATTAGCTACCTTATTGTACCAAATATCCTAAAGTAATTTCTCTTTGCCTTTCATTTTGAAGCTTATCGGTTAACCACTGATTAGCACGTGGCACGGGTAACGGACCAGTTCCGGCTGGTAGCCTGCTACCCAGCCTGCCAGCTAGACCATTCTTACTGCTGGGAGCCAATTTACTACTAAAAACATTTTAAATATTTGAAGCAATTTCAAGTGGTTTTATTCTATAAACTACAAACTGACAGTTTATATTCTATTTCTTTTAGTTATTTATTTGATATACTTTCATAGTAGATCATTAATACTCCAAGAACAAGATAAAACTGTGGAGCATTAATATAAGTTTATCAAATATATTCAATCATTTTGATAAACCACTTAAATGTGACTTATCATTCCACCTGGAACTAAACCTCAACCCAAAAACCTGTTACTGTCTTTTATTAAATCTTCCTTGAGATGGCAAGATTTCATTTGGATAGATTAGATTTCAGCCTTCTCCTTGCACATGTGCTCATGTACCCCAGGAAAAAGTCCTTTTATCCTACAACCACAAAGCCAAAAACAAACAGAGGTGCATTTCACATTTCTACAAAAATTACTGTAACTTTTGAAGTTCTAGTGTTATCCTCCCACTTTTACAAGCTTTATGCCTTCAAGACTGTATTTATATTCTGTAGCAGTGAAAATACATTCTTAAAACTTCCATATGAGAAGTGCAATGCTTTTGCAGCATTAGGTTTGGAAAACATGTCTACAATTGACCAAAAGTGGCTTAAGAAGGGTGTTTGGGCATATTTGTTTTAGATGACAAGAAGTACTACTTGCTTGTTAGAGCTGTGAGGTGACCGATTGCATAGTTCACCGGCACAGGGCTGGTGGGGGGTTTGAAACCCCAGACTGTGGAGAGGGTGAGCAGGAAGGGACCGCTCAGGGTATCATTTGTTTTTTGTCAGAACCAGCTGCACGTGCAGCTTAAATATTTTGTAAGAAAATGGTTCGGTTCTATCACTGGAGACCTTCTGCTTGTGAACCACTCAAAATATTTCCCCTTTTATCTGCAGAATGTATGATACATGCTTTGTGGCTCTCAGCCAAATTCGGACTCATATGTGTGCTTCAGAGGATTAACAATTGCCACACTGGAAAGGTATTTATAAACACGCAATGTCATCACTGGATTGGGGAAAAAAAGTACTACTTTCTCTTACTTTAGGATAAAGTTGTAAATGTTAATCTAAATTAATGATAAGAAAAAAATAAAGCACAATTTTAATAAGATCTTAATTCTATTTGCTTTAGTATCTTTGATTTCCTATCAGGTTCACCACGTGTCTGAACAATTTAGTAAAACTAAACATAAAAAGTAGAAAATATGCAGGTTAATTTTTATTGTACCTCAGTTTCCACTCCTCAAAATGTCATGTCATTTTTTGCCCCACCGTAAGCAAGAATGATATGCAGAAAAAAATACCACCTTGCATTACATCCTAAAGGCTATGAGATGCATGGTTATTCATATTTGTTGTGGAAGTAAAGTTAGAAAGATGATACTATATTCTGCATAAAATACACTTAAGTGCCTATGACATAAAGAACATTCAGCATATTCTTAAAAGCAGTGGTTTTCGACCTCATCTGCAGATTATACTAGAAAAACATCCTACATGATGAGCAGCTGTTTTCAGCCAAAGAACGCAGCTAATGCCCTCATAAGCATTATACATTGTAAGTATTGCAGTAGTCACCTAGGACAAGAATATGAAGAAATATCAATTACTTGTTCTTTAAGGTGAAATTTCAAAATCTAAGATACAGCAAAGTAGACCATGATTGATTCTTGTGATGCTCTCTGAAGAACACCGGAAATCAAAACCAACAAAAATTTATGCAAGTGACACATTTAATACCTTAGTGAAATCAGAACACTAGGAGGGTTCATTTTTGCCATGGTTTAACTATTGGGGCTCTTTACTGCCTCTGATAACCTTGAGAGAAACATGTGCTACCAGGGTATGCCTCAGCAGCCTCCTCAATACTGTCTGTGGGCTGTGCCAACAGACTTCTCTCTAGGTTACACTATCTACTTGAAGACACGCAGAAGAGAGTACTGAAGCTGAGCTTACAAATCATTTAAGGTCATTACTCTCCTAAAAAATTCCTGAGAAGATCACCTGGATTTAATATGCCCTTCTGACGTTCCCACTCCAACACTTCATTTTTCTTCCCCTTTTCAACGTGATATCCAAACCGGCACATCCAGTGCAGTGCACAGAAAGCGCAGATAGGGGGAAGCAGAAGCCGAACTTTGTGACTACAACAAATATTTTTTTATGTTCTAATTCATAAATGTCTGGTTGGTTTCTGCAGTAATGTTCTGCATAATCCATTGGCAAGACAGCTAAGCATTACCTTTGTTCTGACATCTCTCATGTCAGGAGACTGACAGTGCACATTAAAGGGACAGAGGTCCTCAAAAGTTCCATGGAGAGGCCCTCTAAGACCTAAGGTGAAACACCCTTCCTTAAGAGACTTTTTTTTTTAAAAAAAAGCAAACAAAATCCACACACCCCCCCCAATAAAGTCACTGTGTCACTGTGCCTGTCACTAAACCACAGCTAATCTAGGCCAATAAGGTGATTTAGGAATTAAAAAAAAAAAATCTGACAAATAATTCAAACCTGGGGGAGAAGTGAAGGTATGAACAGAAGATTCCCAAAATATGAACCACCAATGATCAAAAGTAGCAGAGCAAACCTGTATAAAAATGGTGCCTGAGTAGCTGAATGTGTCCTGGAAATTCTTGAAGAGCTTTCTTACAAAAAATACAATTAACATACAAAAACCAGACACATTTTACCATCACTATTTAAATTTTTCCTTCACAGAAAAATGAAAATAAAAATTTAGAATATTTTAAACAAAATTCAAACTTTAGACTGCAGACTTGTATGACAATTTGACTATAAGCCAATTAATTCCACTAAGGAAAATTATTTTATTCTTTCTTTGCTATTACATACAGGACCAAGAATCAATCACATATCAGAGCCAAATAAACATACACTTCCCAGGAGTCTTTATTCAATGCAGCAGTAAGGAACAGGTATATCACACATATCTACTACACCCACTACCGACCCTTTCCTCACACTGAAGATTACAAATCTATGTTCATTTCTTCCCTTTTCAACAGCAGATTCTTTAGTATGGATATAAACCCATCTATAAAAATATTAATAATTCTATTACTATTATTATGGCCATTTTCATTCTTATACATTACTTAAAATGCTATCTTAGGAACATTAACAGCGATACAAAATCATAAAAATGTTTTTACTTTCAGTAAATGGAAACTGGGATTACACTATTTCCTGAATAGCATGGAGCTGTGTCACTTACTCTAGAGAAGTGGACTATCAGTAGACACAAATGGGTGACCACCAGCTTGAACATATCACAGGTCCCATATGCCAAGCTCCAAGCTCTGCCTTACAAGGTACAACAGACTCTGCCATACAGTTCTCCTATCCACTGCTCCCATTTTAGGGAAAGAGATCATTGAGGCCTTTGATCTCTGCAGGAAGTAGCAGATGTAAAAAAAGGCAGATTTTAAACATTTTCCACAGTTTCTCATATCCAGACATCAAAAACAGAGCAACTACAAGCAGAAACAACAGAGAACTACCAAAATGTGAAGTGGGTCATTTTTCAATAAAATCTAAAGTGTAGTAGTTTTCATAAATGAAAGGTAGGGACTAAAACCAAGGACTTCTGTATTTGGATTTGCTCTTGCAGACAGTATTTTTTGGTATATTGATCCTGCCTAAGACAGTAGCCTAGCATTTAGGAATGTGCAAGCCTTAAATGCTTCTTTTCATTAAATACCAGTATCATATGCAAAAATGCACTGATAAACAATTTCACATACATTTCTGCTTCTGAAAGAAAATTAAGCCTACAAATCAGGGCATGTCTATTGCAACTTGGTATCCCCCATATGATTAGGATATCAGTGCTAACAAACAAAACTATTCAAGATTCTGTAGTAGTGTAACCAAAAACAGTGGAAAGAAATCCCTCCAAAAGTCCATCTGCCAACTCAATAATCCTAAAACTTTTCTTAGTTTCTTCAGCGTAGCCTGTCTGGAACCCTCCTAATATTAATGGCCTTCCATGTAGACATGCCCATACATGCACACTGTTTCTGACATGTCTGATTTCTAGATTTCAAAAATGGGGGGGGGGGGCTACAATTGCTGATACACAAAGATGAACACTTATTCCTTAAACTAAGGGAGCTAACAAAAAGATGCTTCCCTTTGTAGCTTCATGCAAATGAGAATTTGAATATTTGAGCAATATTTTAATGTTAATTAGAATTATTTAATACACCTCAGTTTTACACATGCAAAAAACCTGTAAACTCTTTTTCAAGCTGAAATATCTGTCTCTTGTTCAATTTTTTTTAAACAACATAAAATAGAAGTACATTTAAAACATATACTGGTAAGATTTTTCATCTGACTTTTATTCATGAGGTGGGTACAGATAAAAGATAGATTTCTTAAATACATTATGATACTTATTTCACTCCTGTTTCAGAACTGAAGTCAGGTCACATCCTAACACCTGTGGTATCTAATTACTGGCTGCATCCTAATATTTACATCATTATTAGGTGCCAAACATAATGTAACAACATATTACAAACTATTGATTTCTTTGGAAAGTTATCTTCTATACTGAACAAAACAAAAGCCCCCAAGTAAGATCTTCAGAGAATAAAAACATGTTAATATCAAGTTAAATATATCCACTTCTTTTTTTTTTCTACATATGTTTGGGATGTTTTTTTAACATGATCCACAATATCACAATTTTGTCTGTAAAAAGCTAGCATAATGAATTTTAAGATAGCAGTAAATGGAAATTTCAACTGGATGGGTAGAGATAATCCGAAATTCAGATTATCCTTCACAAAATCTTCTAATCTATAGAACTCTGTAATATGGTCTTACAGGAGATTCGCACCCAAGAAGTACTTACAGGCATTTTCGCATCCACTCCTACACTGTAGATATTTTTCTCTACCAGTGTTCCAAGGACAAAAGGTGTAACAGGTTGCAGTATGGCAACCTATATGCTGATTCTCAGACTTGAGGCTGAAACAGAACAAGTACTAGTATATCCTTCATATGGACTGTGGGTGATCATACTCTAACTTTCAAAAATTGCCAAAGAGAAAATAGTTGTTTTGTGTATACCTACACTGATCATACATCTCTTAGTAACAATGTAGAAATAATAATTTAGCAACCTAGAATAAAAAATTGTGATCTGAATTCTTCAGTGTCAGTTTCTAAATATATACGTACAACGAATGGGGAAAATACTGAGTGTTTGAGCACATTAAAAAAAAAGAATTTGAGTTACCTCTTCTTCCTGAGATACTAATAACTGCAAAATTTTGTTATAATAACACTTATTATAGACCAATGTCTACTCCATGAAAAAGATGTTGGTTGTTTATGCTATCAAGTTTAAACATGATATGTATGTTAAATTCTCTTCTAGATCTCTTCTAGATGTATTAATTGTTTATGTGACGTAGCTTTTTCCTACATAAAGCACAATTTAGACAGATATTCCTCATACGATTACTGAGACAGCCAGGCTGCCTTAAGAATACTGTTTTGAAAAAACCAAATTTTCACTTGATTCACTTCTCAGACCAGAGTGTGACTGCTGGGCTATGTGAGGAAACAGATGCACAGAGCAGTCAAAGAACCACAAGGGAATTCCTCCCCTCTTGGAAGAAGGGTTTACATTCACAGATGAAATTTGGGTGTGCTGCTTCTAGCAATGCAACAGTACTTACTATTTGGACACAGTTTCAAAACACAAGAATATCAAAGGATATAATTCACACAAATACATAGTGTGTGCACAATGTAAAAATTATAAGATATTTTTTCCCAGATTATGCAAAAATTCTGAATTTTTAAGGACTGCATATGTCTGCTTCCTATCCCATTTCACCTTCTTCCAAAACTATATTATTTTAGCAATTTTGATCTGTAATATCAAAAAAAATAATTTCTCAAGGAAAGATTTTAGGCAAAGAGCACCATGGTAGAAATTGCATTTAGTTTATATGCTTTTCCTCATATGAATCTGAAAAAAAAAAATCCGTTTTTGCAATTATTTCTACTTTCTCTTCTAACAAAAGAACTTGCTATATTTATCTATGTTCCTATATGGTATCTGTCATACAAAAATTTAAATGTGTTCCCAATATTTAAGCAGATAACAACTGCTATCACAAACATTACTTGCTATTGTCCTAAGTAATCACATAAAATAGCATGAAACTGACTTCTCAAAAGTCTGAATTCTATTAAGCTTTCTCTCTGCTCATGAGCAGTGATTGACAGCTTAAGCAGGACATTTTTGTATATAAGGACAGTCTTGAAAAAAAAAGAAAAAATCACTAAGTAATCACACAAACATTCAATAACTCCAAATCAATATAAAGTAGCAGTCATCCTTTTATGTAAGTGGAAATGTACATGATGGAAAAAAAGTTCAAAATTGGTATCTGTACCTTGAAAGTATGAAGTTAAGTGTTTGTGGCAGACGGATCACTTTTGGAAAGAATATAAATAAAAGGATAGCTTGCATTCAATATTTCAGCATGTTGTTCTGGGTTCCACATATTTAAAAAACAAAACAAAACAAAAACAAACCCACAAAACACACACACAAAAAAAAAAAAAAAAAACACCACACATACACACACAGAAAAACCCCAACAAAAAAAAATCATACACACTTCAGAGTTCAACGCTGATCTGACGACGAGTCTGATTTTTGGGCGCCTGTTTGCAGATGCGGTAGAGTTATCAATCCAAACAGACACACAATCCGGGTCCAATGTCACTTCTCCTCATTATGTTAATAGTTAATACATGCAAATGAAAACACTCTAGCAATTTGATTTCTTTGAAGATAGTTTGCATATTGTCTTAGCCATAATGACTGTACACTTCTCTCAGCCTCGATTTATGCAAGGGTAGTTTAGTTCATTTTTATCAGCTCAAGTTCATTTTGGCTGCTACTGGAATGTATGTGTATGTTTCTTTTTTACCTTTCACCTAATTACCATTCAGGTACCATAAGCAGATTTTTCATGCTATTGGTGTTTTTCTTAATTAAGAAACAAATGAATTCTCCCTAGCAAAAAAGATGGAACAACAGAATAAGATGCCAGAGGCTGATGTTCTGCTTCTTAATTGAAGCTGCTTTGTTAGGTGTCTGCTATGAGGGGGCAGAAGTGTCATGAGTTTATTATGAGTAGTATAAAAATAAAAGCATAAATAGTACTTTAAAAATTACAAATGAATACAGAAATGTTAGCTTTACAGGCACAACTCAACTAAAATATTCTCCCTTCCTTTAGGAGGATAAGTTTTTTAAGCATAAATTATTCTTCACATCTGGAAAGCCCCAGGTTCTAATCCCAGCCCAGAGTGAATCCTTTCTTTTTCCTTTGTGTATTATCTGCACCCTGCTTGTGTGCTCATGTTGTTCAATTAAGGAGGTACCTGAATTTACCAGTGAGAGGAATTTTGTTTCTTTTCCTTCATCCTTTCAGCAAAATAAGTCTCTCGCTCTCTCTCTCTCTTCTTCCCCCCGACCCTGTTTTTAAGTTGTGCTTTTCTGCTTCCTTTAATTACTAGGTTTTTCCATGAATCAAAACATCACCAGTACTAGCACTTGTAAGAAACTCATGACAGTACACCAGTCAGGACAATATTACCCTGCCATAATTTAACAAGAAATTTAGAATCTCTAAGGATCAAGGCCTCCAAGGAATGTTGAATTCTTCTTTTAACACACAGCCCAGATACTAAGGGTCAGAGCCCCCCTAAACCACATGGCACATGCTGCAGGAGTAAATTTGGGTTTGAACACAGAGACTGAGATCATTTGCTCCTAGAGTTTGGCACTGTAACACACAGTCAAACATCAGCCGTCATCAGGACAGCTTAAATGCAGAGACCACCACTGACATCTTATTTGTAATGAATATATATTAATTTTGTAAAAACTGGAAAGCAAGTATCTGACAAAGTCTTCCACGAAGTTGAGATTAAATCCCAGCACTCCTTGTGGACACATAATCTCTATCTGTTTCCACAGGAATTATAAGAATGTTAGAACCATGAAACCAGTATCTCCCCCCACCCACAAGAAATTAACTCACTTTTCCATTCAGATAGTTTTCCATTATGTAAAAAGGGAATGCCTGGAACAGGAAGAAAAACAAAAATATTTTGTAGTACCATATTAACCAAAGATCAATTTTGAGATAGTCTGTATAATACTGAAGCGAAGCACTGCATATTGTCTTGAAGAAATACAAACAGGTCTGTTTCCAACAGAGATCAGTCTTCTACAGAAAATCTTTCTGTATTTTCTCCATGTGCTTTTATACATAGTTTTGGACCCAGAAAATGTCAAATTTATTTTCTGTTTAATCAATATTATCATATCATGTGTCTCATCAATATTAATGTACTGATGTACCTGTTGATGTAAAGTATGTGTCATAAGTCAGTGATAAATGTATTTTGAAATGGAAACTATGGAAATGTGTGAGAAGGACTTTTTTCCTCCCACTTCCTTCCTTTGAACATTTGCTGGAGGTTGTTTTTCTTTCTCTCAGCCAGAGAAAGCTAGATCCAACAAATACAGCAATTTAACAGTATGCTGCTTCTATTAATAAGTCTTTGCTTTTTCAAATTAAAATACTATAATTTCAGATTTTTCTCTTCTTAAAAGATGCCAAGCATAATGAAGAAATCAAATATTCAATTTTGTTAATTTTTCTACTGATTTTATATATGCAATTACTTAAGCTTAACTGGTCTTCTTTTACACCATTTTCAGTGAGAAGAAAATCGAGCCTCGTGTCAGTAGTTTAATTTCACAAAGATATATAATCACTGCTCACCAAAAAAAAAAAATAATAAGCTCTGCTGGTAGTCTCCATACACATACAGTGCACAACAAACCTCAGCTCTTCACCGACTGGACTCCCTCTTTCTGCATCTCTGCTGCAGCCTCAGCTTCGTTTTCCTCTCAATCAGTCTCTGACCTCCTCACATGGTGTCCCTGCCAAATTCTTGGCATTGGAAGTGAGGGGGAAGAGGCCATACCATAAGCGTGTTGATAATGAGGAGATAGAAATAGAAAACCAGCTGGATTGTCCTAATAAAGTATGTCTGGGATTCAGAGACACAACAACTCCCTGTTCAGGTCACTGTTCAGCATTTTAACCCCCTGCATTCCAGCTTGACCTTTCACTAATCTCCATTAAGTTATTAAATTAACGTTTAATATGAAATTATACTTGAAAAATTCACTTTGATTACAATGAAACCTATGACCTGCTTCTGTCTAACTGTATTTTAATTATGTCATTTCTGCCTCAGACATGCAAGTCAGTCCTGAAAGATTTTTCACTCATTGTTTTACTCCTTTTCTGTTATCTTAAGAATGCCAATACTGTCATATTTGATCTTGGTTCTTTTGCTGAAGTATGTCTTGGGTGACTGATACAATCTAAGAGCTTTCTAAATCTCTAATGTATTAAGTTATTGTTTTCTCTTTAGATGTCATTAAAGCACTGGAGGGGGAATAAGTAAATAAATAAATAAAACACTACACAGGTGCTAATAAACACAAAAAAACAGCCACCCTTCATTTACCTACATCGGTGACCCCCTTAGTGCTAAGAAATCCATATTTAGGCTGATTTGATCTAACCTTTTACAGTATCACAATCCAGGAGTTCCCCACACAGCCCTCATATTCATTTATAGCTGCCATAAGACTGTCATCTCTAGTAAGAAGTAAAATCAAGGAGGGAGGAAAATAAACTTTATGGGTTTGTTTTTACTTCTTAGTCACACTTCAAATATTTTTCACAGAACACTATCAAGCAAAAAGGGCACAAACCCAATACCCTTAAAGTCATAAGCAAGGTGGCCAAAACACCTTTTGTTACTAAGCTTATTTGCTTTTGCTATTCATTGTCCAGTGACTGGTCATACAAAACAAAGGTAGAATGCCAAATATAATACAGCTAAGAAGGACAGTCCTCAATTTCTTGAAAATTTGCCATTGATTCCATATGGCATAACTACAGCAACTCTCCTGAAAAATGTTAGTTACTCGTTTAGAAGTATTCTGAAACTATAAAAATTTTGAATCAAAAGTTGTAATTTCCTAGCTGTTATGAGACAGCAGTACTATATCTGATGACACATTAAAAATAAATAAAATAAAATAAAATAAAATAAAATAAAATAAAATAAAATAAAATAAAATAAAATAAAATAAAATAAAATAAAATAACCTTGAAAAATGGCTAAGATACCACTATTGTTTGTAAGGGGATTGTTTTTCACTCAAGAAAAATTCTTCAAAAAAGGAAAATAACTAACTTACAGACAATAAAACAAACTCAGCTCTTACCACTTAAATTAACGAAGAAGAGCTAATGAAACACTGGTGTTCAATAGTTAGAAAAGTATTCCCTCTAAGATAACACATATAAATAAATAACAACAGTTAGCCTTCCAGTCCCTCAGCTGCAGCCAGCAAAACACTGAGATCCACTTTTTCTATCCATTTCTATTTACTGGCAATTTTAAAAAGTGCTTCAAAGGTCAAGTAGGATGACTGAGAAACTGTGTTTCTTCCCAAATTTACCGTTGCCAGCTTTACACCATTTACCCAAATAATAATCACTACCTTCTTTGCATGTGCCTAGTGCAACAAGTGTATATAAGGCTTAGCCTAATGATCCCATACAGTGAATCCAGGAAGGGCCACTTTCACATAATTTCTGTTACCCCAGCAAACTGCTGGCCTTTGGAGTCCCTTCAGCTGTACAGGCAGACCAGCTATATATATTTGAGACCTATCTATTTCTTATATGTATTTATGAGAATGTTAATGTCAAAGACATTAGCAATCTCTTCTTAGGCCTAGCTTTTCTTCATCCAAATGAGGTGATCAAGGCAATAGGTTGCATCATCCTTTTTTATTAAGAGGTATTTGTGCAACTAACAAACTTTCCTGTAGACATGAATAACATTAAAAGCACTCCAGCAGCTGTACTGCGTCAGGCAGAACAGGTCTCAAAGACCCCGCGTTCTATTCCAGGTTCTACTGGTACCTGCCTGATAAATAATTTCCAGTTTCTGGCTTGACGTTTTGCTGAAAACTGGGTAATTATATTGCTTGTTCTCCAAATAGAAAAAATAAAAAGCAGGGAACTATTATTACTTAACAAATGATAACGGTATGTAAGAGAAGTGCACCTAAGACTCACACTAAAATGCAATGAAGGCTGTCCACAAATTCCACCTACAAATAACTCCCTATTACTAGCCAAGAATGCAAACAATAACCTGCAAATCACACTCTGTTAATAGAGGATATGTGGCCTTACCATTGCTGCTTGGTAGTCTTCTCCTAACACCAGAAAGCTCCCAAGAAAAATGGAAAGACCATACATGTATTATTAAGAAAATTTTAGTCTACAGACTCTGGAGTTTGTCTTCCTATTACTCAGTCAAACTATAATTCCAATAGCAAGGTCACCAATGCTGTATTTCAAAAGTGAATCTGCTTCTCAGTAACAATTGAGAAAATTAAGTAATTAACATCAAAAATTAAGTAATTATCATCAGATAAGTGACTACCATCCAATACAAGGGATGAACCTCTCAGTCAATCAAAATGAAAAAAAAAAAAGAAAAAGGAATGGCATAATATAAATATATATTTGCTGTTATACGCAGGTTATCACATGCATAACATTTTGCCATTGCATGAACTTACCATTAGAATGAGCAGTGCATTATTAATGTGTAACACAAAATGGAATGCAAATATTCATTCCATATACTTCACTAATAAAGTATTATTTCATACAAAATGCAGAACATTTAATACACTCTGCTGAAGTTCCTCTAACAAGATGCCTAATACTTAATTAGACACTAAAATACAGATATCAGAAGCAGCAATTTTTTTTAATCCTTCACATACAAATGCAACCACATAATTCAAATATCAAAATATATTTGAATGTAAAATCTATCAAAGTTATCATCAATTATGGCTTACAGATTTTCAGTGTTCCTGTATATAGTACAGATGCTCTCCCCTCCCAAAAGAAGAAAGAAAGAAAAAAAACCCCAGGTATTATAATGTCTTAAAAGATTCCCTGGCTTCAGTTGTTTCTTTCTCTTTGCTGTCAAACAAATTAACAGTGCTTCATTCTTCATAATAATTCCTTTCTAGGAAGAGATCAAATTCCCATCAGTTTTTTGAGGCATTTCTCATCCTTAAAAGCATTCGAGTCATCCTTCACAACAATTGAAACATAGCGTAAATAAGCAAGAATATATCAGCAAATAATCAACATCTTACATAAGGACAACTTAAGAATATAAAAGCTAAAGTACAAAAATCAGGACTTTTTGTAAAAAACTTAAAAATGGTTAAAGAAAATGATATGACTACATATGGGCAAAATACTGTCCTATGAATAATGCAATCACAACTAAACTAAGTGTTGTGTGATAGCTCGGTTCCCATATATATATTTTATTTTCACTGAATTTTATATTCTATTTCTCTGAAGGCTGAGAACAACCAACATCATTCCCTTCCATGCAAAACCTTCTACCCCTGCCCATTTTATTTCATCTCTGTGTCCATTCCTTATAAAGGTGATTTACAGAAATTCAAAATCCTTCCTTTACAGTCTTGTTTTGTATCACTACTATTAGCAAAATGATTCATTATCTTTATAAATGCAGTCCAGTATTCCATAATATGCATGCTTTCTTTGCAATGTTATACTGTTATGCTTTCTGGGATATTATAAATGAGAGCTATATAAAGCAAGTAATTAGGCATACATTGAAGATGCATCATCCTTAAGGTAAAAATCCCCACCCGACTTGGCACTGGCCTTCGCTGGTTTGGGTTTTTGTTAAAGAAAAATTTGTCTGGGCATAATAGTCTGTATAAAACTGCCTGGCATCTTAAAAATCACTCAGAATATAAAACATCTGATATGTAGGAAAGAGGAACTGGTTTTGGCACCTAGGGGAGATAAACTGTGTACGATTGTGCCTATAATAGTGTAACATTTAAATCTAAGAAACAGACCTCCACACCATTAGTAGCAGCTTAATAAAACAGGCACAGCATAGTCTTCAAGTTTAGAGGTTTAGTTGTAGTTCCCCCTATTTATGATCTTGCTATAAAGTAAGATTTTAATCTGAAATGAAGTAGTTCTCCTGGTCTTTTGGAAGACAGACAGAAAAATCTTCTAAGAGCTACATTTGGCTATTTTAACACACATTAAAGTCCAAGGTACATAACAGATTTATATGAAACACACATGAAAATTCCAGTAAAAGGAGGATAACAGTATAGTTTAGTGACAGAAATGGGCATGAAAGAATCTGGATGCTACTCCTGATTGCACTAGTTAGGACATATTATTAAATTATTTCAGCAAGTGCTGTAGGTGTTGAGACTCTCTTAATATCAGGCGTCACTATCTAATGGAAAAAAAGAAAGAAAAACCACCACGCATTGATTGAAAAGTATGGACCGCAGTAGGAAAACTAAAACTTAAGCTTTCATTTTTCTATTACTGAAAAGGAGGTAATATTTCCAGAGTTGGTGTGTTTCATAGGGTCTGTTAAGATACAGAACACAAGATTACTTGAAAAATTCAAATATAATTACTTCATAATTTCAAGCTACTTGCTTATGAATATTATCTTTACCTGTAGCACATTTTTTTCCTTCTAACAAAAAAGTGTATTTTGTACTAAATTGGTACTATGCATCAAGTTACATGCCTCAATTCATACTAATTCTCACATATATTGAGATACATACAACACACGTTTATTTAAATAAGTACAGTTTTAATGGAAAACAGATATTGTTAGAAACAGTTCTCAAGTTCATAGGGAAAACACTTCCATTCATACAGACACATAAAGCTTCCTATTTAATTTGTGACTATTTGATTTTAGAGATTTTTTTTTTTCTGACATGAGCTGTTATAAAGATGATTATTCAAATTGTTTATTGCAAATATGAACTGCCATTGAAGAATCATGTATCAGTTTAACTTTCAGTTCACCATGGATAATAATAGTGAAGCCTCTAAAAAGATGCCAAATAATACCATCTGCACCTTGGTAGTTTTAGTAACAGGAACATCTTTCCACTTAGAAATGGATAAAGACTAGCTAACTGATTACGAAACATTTTGAAATGTTTTTCTTATGACAAATCAATATTTTAATAATAGAAGTTATTAGCTATCAACATTTTTTAAATGTTTTTTAACATCCCTGTAAACAAAATTTGTATTGCTGAACGATTCAGCACTTGAGTAAATAGCATTCTGGAAGAATGTGGGGCTAGATTAACTGTACCAAATTAAACTTAAAATACAAGACAAAACTGCAATTATTTTCTTGACGGCATCACAGGAATCTGTATTCTCAAAACATTTTTCTGTGAATTCAAATGTGGATTTTCAGTTTTAAAGACAAGTACCTCAGTGCAAACAGGTGTGACTCTTATGTTGGTATTGCATGATGAAATGTGTATCATGCCACAAATGACTTTCATAACTTGAAACAATTAAAGCATAGCAAGAGTAACACTCCGAATGTTTTTTTTCTCATTTGTTTTATAATGCAAAGGCCCTACCTTTGAAAACAATGCTTTCACTGATAATCAATGTTGAAAAACAAATTTAGCAAGAACTTGGTGGCTTATGAATTCTGTACCTGAATTTCTCCTCCTTTCTTGACAGTGAAAACATCTGAACCAACAGTCAAAGACCATCAAAATGAATGTCAGACTAATCAGACCAGTCACAACATCTCTAAAGCACAATCCCACTTAAATGAGATTTCCAAAGCTGCAAGACTAATCATAAAATTACACAGTCTAGCTGGCCTAAGTAGTTGATTGTTACTCTCCATTTATAAGAATTGCTGATCTTGATTACTTTGGCTACATGACTTTTTTTTTTTGTTTGCCTCCTTTTTGTTTCACCAGCCCTGATTTTCTTCTTTGGATATTTAAATGGGTCTAGAGGTATAAAAATCCCAAACAGGCAACAAAGAAGGTGTCCCTGGTCAGATGCAAGTATAATACTTTGAATAAAAGTCTAATAAAGCTTCAGTTTTATTAAGTATAAAATTACATCTGGAAAAACTTCAGTATGAAACATTCAAAAAATAATTACTTATTCTGTGTTGCAACATGTTTGTCAAAGAAACACACCTGAAAATCTGAACCCTATTTGCAAATTATATCTGAGCTTTTACAGCTTATTTCAGACCACCTGTAGAAATGCTGCAAGAGCTCAACATAATAACATATGAAAACCCAACAAAGCTCTGATGCTAAAGGGATGCATCATCATATTAATAAAAACAGAAACAGCTCTTGAACACTTACACAGTCCTGTCTTAAATCTGTGTTCATAAATACTTCTCTAAGCCTGGAGTTCTATGTTTTAAAACATGCTTTTAATATACACCTCAAAAGAGGTTTACAAAATAGCCATGATAAAACTGTGTGTTTCTTGAATAAGACCTTTACTTTATTATTTCTTAAATGAAACGCATCCCCTGAGATTAGACAGCAAGAAAGCAACCTTTCTTGAAGTATAACTAATCACTGTTAAAATGACCACCAGTTCACCTACACTGATCACTTATTACTGGTAGCACTCCAGGTTATACTACAGGTTCTTTCATAGTGCATTCCAGCTATACTATCAGCAATACAGCACCTTGCAGAATTCATCTTACTGATATTAAGCCAGCAGCATTAGCTGAGACCCAACTGTCCTTTGGAGATGTGACCCTTAAAACTCAGAGAAAAGCGATACATTATAAAGGATTTCTAGAGAGTATCAAACTGTCCAAAAATCTAAATTCAAATCCAAGCTGTCCAAATTCCAATTTTGTGCCAGTTGTACACATTTTCATGGCTGCATTGAAAATCTTTTTCATTTAAAAGCTATTATGTCTTGATTTCATTGAAACATTTTTCCCCTTCTGTGACTGTTACACAGGGAGTGCTAATTGTAAATGTGGTCTGTAAAAAAAAACAAAACACAAAACCACAAAAAACCCTATAAACACTCAGCTGTTTATGGTATGGTCATAGATTGATAAATAATCTCCAGTTCACAAAAATACACTTCACATACATTTATTTTAATTATACTTAAGTACATCATGCTAATTACTCTTAATCTAGTGAAAAATAAATACTTCTGTATATGAGGTACAATGTGCTATCCTGTACATAATGGTTCATAGAATAGCAATATTTCACAAGCTAAAATTAATTTCCCACAATGTTTCATTACAATCCCTCAATATATAAATAACATAAAACTCTCACTGCAGCTGCAGTGACAAATTCGCTGTGGAAAACATTCTTTAAAATCAGAATGTTTATAAATCATGTAATGCTCTAAATTATGATGTTTTAAGTAAATACAGAAATTTAACAGCAAAAAATACTTATTTCTGTAATTCACTTGTCCAACGGGTATACTTCCTCTGTTTTCATTCCCTCCTCTCACAATTTGCAGCCTTATTTCTGTATTAATACTGACCCGATTACTTGGCCTTTCAATGGACCATGAAAAGTTAAGTCTTGTAGCTAAAGAAAAACATAATCCAACACCCCACCTTGTGGGAACCCAGCACTGCCTGACACTATACAGAAACCGACCTTTTTGTCCTTCAGACTTGCCTACCAGGCCCCATCTTCTATCGCAAAAGCCAAATCATCTGATCCCAAACTAACTGTCAACTGCTTGTGATGGTGGGGAAGCCAGACATCAATCAATCAGTTTTTATCAGAGCCACTCTTCGTTTTTCTGTTGTGCTCATCTTATCATCTGACCCAGTTGTAGCCCTGACTTCAGAAGCTTAAGTAACTTGATGACAAAATATGCGTCTGTTTGTCCAAGATGCACATTGTTAAGGATTGCACTTGTATTTTTAGCAACTAGCTAATATTTTTTCCAGATAAACTGTCAAATATTTGAGATTTTTCCCAGTTCTTAAGTTTTTTAGTGTTCACTGAAATACCATGATGCATTTTTGGAACAACGAACAACTATCAAGCAAGTTTGGTTTTTGTTTGTTTTTGTGGGGTTATTTTGGTTTTAACATAAATACATATGCATTTTCAAATAAAAATTCAGCGGTTTCCTTAAAAAACAAAGTTATTTGCAAGCCAAGGGCCACTCAGAGGTACTCCGTCCTATTCACGTACACAGTGCCATTCAATTGCACTTCAACATTGCTTGCATGAATATGGGTATTGACACATTAACACCATCTAAAACAACAGTACTTCTATGGACATAACGATTTTCTCTTCTGCATCCTACAAATCTAGAGCATTTTGTCTATGTCCATTCTGAAACAGACAAAATACAATTAGCAGATACAATACTCAAATACCAATCTGATTGAAAGCTTTCAATAATTACCTGTTACTGTTTCCAGAAGTCTTTTCATACACACTTACTAATTGAAGACTGTAACATTAAAAGGTGGGAGAGATTGGGGGCCTGTTGAAAAGTAAAAAACTTCTGCAACTTCAGCTTTCATAATTTTAACATTGTCTTCACTGGTTCCACAACTGTATTCTAGTTTGATGTTTCAGTTATAGGTGGTCCATTTTCTCTGTGTAAAGCTGTATAAAATGTGTTATGAAAGTCCTTGCTGTAGTTCTTCAAAACTTTTCTAAGAAGAGATCTTTATTGCCATCTAAAATGAAACCTGAATTGGAAAGTGAAAAATGAAGACAAACCCAAAGGATCTATAGAATATACGCATAATTTCAGTAGGTCTGACGACATCTTTGAAATTTTTTTCATGATATCTTATAAATAATAACCTTCACACTGCATAACAGAAATAAAATCAAGTATTAAATAGCACGGTGACAGTCCCAATTACAGGAGTAAAACATGGCACCTGCTCTGAGACTTGTGCTGCAACTACAAAAGTAAAAATAGTATCACCCTCCACAGAATTTCTTCTCAGCCTAAACAAACACCTCCATGTATCATCAGAAAACGTATCTTCAAGATTATTCCATTTCAGCAGAGAAAATCTTTACAATAGACACATGAAAATACTTTACTCACCATATACAGCTTCATGAGGAGTTTATTTTACAGTATAATTCATTTTGTACTCATTAAAATCAATTTTCAATAATAATTTCAAATGTGTTTAAAAACTAATTACACCTTTCTATATCATTTTTTGCTACAAAAATATGTAGACTTTTATTTTTCATAGGCAATACAAAAAGGAACATGTAATGCATAGGGGGCAAAACCCAAACCACGGAATTCTTTTGAACATAACAAATTAACACTTCATTTGAACCTGGTCCCTACTCTACTCTACACTGTAATTTTACATACACCAAACTGTTATATATCATGTGTGGTTGTATGCATTTTTAAGCTCCTATCCTATAAACACTTGCACGTTCATTTTAAATATTATCATCAACAGGACTGTTTCTATGAATGAAGTTAAAGAGTGTGTTCCTTAAGTTTGTCATACAATATTTTTATACCTTCCAAAGAAGGGTTAGACAGATAGGAAACCCAGTAATGAAGAAAATGATGTAGTATTTTACTGCAGTTTGTATTAATACTTTATTATTAGGAAAGGAAAAATGGAAAAGTGTCTGGATTCAATAAGACTTTTACCATCCTCCGCTATACTGGATCTAAGGCAAAAAGACCGAATACAGTAAAAAGGAGCGTGTGACATGCAGTTATATCAGCTAATCACAGACTGAAAGCTTGAGGTCTAGTTGTCTGGAAGAATAAAGCAACATCACTCTAACTTATTTACCTGAGTGCAAAGAGTAATGTATGAGAGGAGTTGGGTTTTGTTTATATCAGAGATGTCTAGGTAACTCACCAACTACTAAAGCATTGCTATTTTTGATATTTTGTTACTAAATTGTATTCACTTTATAAACCTTCTGTAACTGAACAAATATTGCTAAAGAAAAAAGTTCTATAAAATGATACAGTAGTACTCAAAAAATAAGAAATGTAAATGTCACACTAGTTTTATTTACTGATTTGCAGCTAAGTAATTGCATGAATATAAATAAAGATCGAATGGGCAAATAAGCCTTGAACCAAATTAGCTCTATAAATATAAAGGGTTTCTGAGGATTAATAATAAAAACATCATCTCACTTCCTAGATGTTTTAAAATCCTATCTAGTTCTTCAAAATATTAAAAAATATTTGCATTTACGGAAGATGATTATGTTACGTAACACCTTTCCTCAACACAGCAATTAGGGGACATATGAAAACTGAAGATTGGTGGAAAATAACCAGGATAAGATTTATTCAACATTTGTAATAGGAAGCAATGGAAACTTTTCTTGTTTATTACCATAGTTTTAACTTATATACACTCTTTTCATGGTTATGATTACACAAACAGTATCAGAAGCCATTAAAATCTAACTTAAGATAGTATATACCAAACTTAATCTCTTTTACATTTTTAAAAAAGAAAAACTTATTCTGACAACCACTCGCATCTGCTACCAACTCCTGATGGCAATACCCTTTCAAAGCATTAGATAAAACTGAATAATCAATGAGAAATGTCAATGCTGAGAAGTGATTCCTTCTGCAGTGTAAGATTTCTATAAGCATTTGGATTTTGTTTGATTGGGGTTTTATTGAATTTTTTACAAAAACTCTTCTTTGATATTGCAAATGTACTCTTATTACACTTGGTATTTCCCAAAACAATATTTATCTGCATCAGTAAGACACACAGACTTTTTGTTACTTCACACCCTAGGAGTGGAAAAAAAAAAAATTATCAAGCCAGTGACTAGGAGGCAAGCGTATTGATACTCAATATATGTTTCAAATACAGCATGTTCTAAAGATCTACCAAACAAATAACTATACGTGTACATTTACAAACAACTGGGTAAACGCAAAACTTCCGCTTATAATTGTTAAGTCTTTACAGCTCTCCGAACAAGATTTAACCTCACTATGACTATATAGGCTAAGAAGTCTCAAGTGCATTGTCTAAGATGAGGACTTTAAAAAAGCACTTAAGAATATAGAAAAAATGAGCTGTGATATGATAAAACAGCATTAACAATATTGTCATAAACTCATAATTGTATCAACTTATAAAACTCAAAAATAACTGTAACTAGATTGCAGCATTCAGATGTTACATGATGTGTATGTGCCTTTGAGAGTGAATGGAACACATTATTTCTCTAGACTCTTCAGACACTTTTTTGAAAAATCTTGTAAGGAAGAATGCATAATAAAATAAGTTCCTTCTATCGATGCATATTCTGTGTTTCTGTGCTAATTCTATACTCATCTTTAACTAGGAGGAAGAAATCTTAAACATACATTCCATGGCAGAAGTCATATAGCTGCATAAATATTATGGAATTCTCATGCTTTCACTTTAAAACCCATTTGTCCAATGCACAAATTACTAAACTGTAAATAATATTGACTACACAATCCTCCTCTACCATTGTGTCATTTCAAAAAGACAATCCGACAGTAACGGTAATGACACAAGCTCAGACAAGCCTGTGGGCATTAATATTTAAATCTTACCTATCCCTTGTGATTGGAATTCAGCTTCTATTCACAAACAAGAACTAAATCAATGTTCTTAGAGTTCAAACTAGATCCCTAAACAGTTTGCCACTCTCCATGCACAGATAAGATAAACTTTCTTTGACCCAAGAGATGAAGTTGCCATGACGATCAGAGAGTCCACTTTCTATATTGATATTTTGCTGATGTAACAACAAATAGAACCAGATCCTAGGGCTGATAATGGTGATTAATTAATACTAATATTGATCCCTACAAGCAAGAGACAAGGCTATTAACTTGAAGCCTGAAAAGTCAATTGTTACCTGTGGCAGAGATACTAGCAGCTGATTTTGAAACATAATAAACAAATGTGCTATCTTTATGCTAATATCTTTAAAGGGGTAGATCCCTTTCTCAAGCACAGTACTTTCACAATGCAAATATATTATTTTAACTGAATCTTCTCCTCTGCATCCAAAGAAGAGAAATGAACGCCAAGATTTCCAATAGAAGCTATACAAAATGCTACACTGAATACCTGTAACATGAACTACTTAGAGCATTGTAAACAGTGTAAACAGAGCTTAAGCAGACTTTTAAGAATACGTAACATACAAGTCATAGGATTTGGAATAAAAATTGCAAACGTACATTTATCTAGTAGGAAGCCTAATTGGTCCCCATATGAATAGAAAAAAATAATAAAAACCCACAGGTGAAAGCCTCACTGCTAAGATAATATCCTTGAAGGCACATCCATGTAAATAGAAGAGCAAAACAGGTTCACCTACCATTTAATGTACAAGCTATATTTAAATTAACTGCAATTACTTCTTTGTGTTATAATGATTGCCCATAAACTAAATTTGAGGCATACATACTGCTAAAATACCCCATCAAGAATCTCTGAGATTCCCTTTTTGCCCTCTTCAGCAAAATGATAAAAAGTAACAAAAATTTCAGGAGTATAATATAAAAGAAAAAAGGTTCTCTCTTTTTTTAGAAACAAAAATCTTGTCCATCTTATAATTTGCTCTAGCCATCTTACCAAGCAAAGCAGAACAATTTTCTTCTGACTAATGAAACGGTGTTTTGATCAAAGAACGGCTTTTACTAGTACACTGTATGACTTTACAGCAAGTTTTCTATTAGTAAGCTACCTTTGTACTATTCAAGAAGTGTATTTTATGTTTAATGGAAATAATTGGCACTACTTATGGATAGCTTCATTTCCTCCTCACTTTATTAAACAGAGCCCTATAAGAATCTTTACATTAGCTATTATACAGCTAACAAAAATAGGAATTTAAGTAGATACCAAAAAAAGGAATATCTAAGTGCATTATTTTTCTTCTCAGCTAAATGTCTGTAAAATGTTTATA